>NW_027397092.1:3956864-4062935 GCF_003265705.2 Callorhinus ursinus | reverse complement strand
ATATGCAAACAATGAATTATGGAACACTACATCAAAAACTAATGATGTAATGTATGGTGATTAACATAACATAATGAAATTTAAAAAATGCAAAAAAAAATACTATAGATTCGTTCTGGGGGTGGAAGATGGAGAATTTCCTGGTCCTAGTTAAGGACTCTGGGTTTATTCCATGAGTAACTAAATGTGGTTACAGGATTTCAGCAGGAGAGTAACCGATATAGATTTTTAAGAGCTGTCTAAAGAATGGATAGAGCTAGACAAGAGTGGTTGTGTAGAGATCAACTAGGAGTGTATTTCAGCAGCTGTTAGGAGAGATAATAGTGTTGTAAATAAGGGTGGTGACACTAGGGAGGGAGATTCTTTGTGGATTCAAGAACCATCTAGCATGATGGTAAAGAATGGATTGGCAAATTGCATCCTCATGTCTAGTTTTTTTTTTTTCTTCTTCCTGCTTGCAAGTAAAATAGGACTCATGTAGTTACCAATCCTGGGTTGTATTTATTTCTTGGTTGTACCTGCCTCTATAGCTTCCAACCCATCTTTCTTGTTGTCTCCTTTTGCATTCACATTTCCACACTCAGCTTTAAACCTTCCTCCATTGCCATTGCCCTACTCTTTACTTACTCCCACCTTCCCACTATACAAGGAGATTCTGGTATTATTTTGGGCAAGTATTTTACTTGATAAAAATTAGGGCACCTGAGTGGCTCAGTCAGTGAAACGTCTGCCTTCAGTCAGATCATGATCCCAGGGTCCTGGGACTGAACCCTGTTATCAGGCTCCCTGCTCCCTTTCCCTCTGACCTCTCCCCTCCTCCCCCAACTCATGCTCTCTCTCTCTCTCTCTCTCTCTCAAATGAATGATTAAAAAATCTTTAAAAAATAATTAAAATTTTTGAATGAACACACACTCTGCATCCTAACATTAGAAAAAGGTCTTTTCAACAAAAAACAATTGTCCTTAGTCTTTTTGCATGAAGAGAACTCAATAATCTGGTCCCATTCACTGAATGAATAAGCGTATGAGAATATTCTAGTCATTTCTACCAGTAAGGTAGAAATCATATTTTTTTATAGGTTGAATTAATATTCACTAGAGCCTTTTCTACTAGACTGATACCTTTACTCTTTCTCATTTATCATTAAAGGGTCAGAATGGTTTTAGAGCAAGAGTACACAATTAGGCCATACTTCAGAAAGACCAACTTGCATTGGTAGGAAGGATGACTTGGAGTGCAAAATAGTTTTGAAAGTCTACACTAACAGAGAAATATTGTGGTAAACAGAAAAAAACTTCAAGGTTATGCAAGTTTGTATTTGAATCTTGCCATGGTCATTTATTTGACAGATACATGAGTTTATATTAGCTATGATAATGAGATGAGGTACATTTGCAGAGGTTGTCAAGGGCCAAATTATTTTCAACCTTTGAGCCATGGTGTGAAATATAGCCTTTATTTGAAGTACAGTAGGATGATACTAGAAGGCTTTAACAGGGAAAAAGCATTGTTTAAGTTCTCTAAAAGATCACTGCAGTATTTAGAGTTAAAGATGATGGATTGGTAGAAACCAAGACTTTGCAAAAAGAAAAATCCTTGGGAAACCTGATCTTCAATTAGGTACTAATAACCCCAAAATATCACAAAAAGTAAACAAAGTAGAGCTCTATAACATTAAAACTGGAATAGAATGCCAACTAAAAGGATTGGATAATTTAATGGAGAAAAGCTACTGGGGGAATAGCATAAAAAAAGTCAAAGGCATACAAAACTGGAGATAAAAGACAAGGAAATCAGAAGGCTGTTTCAGCAGGTCCATTCTCAAATTATTGGCATTCTAAAAAGAGAAAATGGAAGAATAGAAATTATCAAGGACCCAAATGTCTCAAAGCTAAATATTCTGAATTGCCAGACTTAAAGGATTTACCAAATAACCAGCATAGCAGATGAAAATGATACATACCAAGGCACATTACTGTAAAGTTTCAGAACACTTGAGACATATCTTCCAGAATTAACCAGAGTTTCATGCATATTATGAGGATTGCAGTAGCTTCAGACTTAGCAGCAATATGTAAACTAGACAGTGGAGCAATTCTTGAAAAATTCTGAGTGAAATGTTTTCCACTCTAGAATCTAGAATATTTTACTCTAAATTACCAATCAAGGATAAAGATAGATAAATAAATTTTCAGATGTGCAAGTTGTTAAAATTTACCTCTCCTGCTTTCTTTCTCAAGAAAGTCCCTAGAGGATATCCTCCATGAAAATGAGGAGTAAATCAAGAAAGAGGAAGCATGGGGTCCATGACGCAGAGCACAAATAATGAAAAGTAGCAACAAGAATCTTCCAGATGATAATGAAGTGGGATGCCAGAATGCTATTTGTGTATGAGTTTTAAAGTCCAGCTGGTCCACATAGAATAGGTGAGAAGAAAGAAGTGATAGAAATTTCTTTAAGAAAAGAAGATGCAATTGAGAAAGTATAAAATGTGTGTGAATGTATTGAAGGAAATTCTCACAGCTGGGGAAGAGTGGGGGTTAAATGTACTATAAGTGTCTAGAATAACCAAACCTCCATGGCTTGGCAATGAGTAGCACTCATGCAGTCAAAATAATATAAATTCTATATATATACCTAACCAAAATTATGATAAAAATATGTCAGAAGGATGAAGATATAGAGGGTAAATGTGTGGTTTCTGGAGGGGAAGAGCCAAATCCTCATTCTCTTCAGATGGGAGTAAATACATAATATCTCAAAATGAAAAATCAAGAAGTAGTACGAGTATCATGATTGCCCTTGCCTATAGCTAGACTTATTATCCTGCTTTGTGAAAGAAGTTTATTGGGGATCCGGGGTATGAGAAAGTTTGCTCCCCACATTTAGGACTCTCATGACCACCCACAGAGGAAAAAACTGAGTAACATAGTGGTTAGTAGCCACGTTAATGCTCAGTCAAGAATTACATAATTTTCAGTGAATGGTTTAGAAACAATAATAATCAAGCAGTCTCTCTCCTTCTCTGCTCACAACCCTACTAATATGATAGCTACCTTCATAAAATCAAATTCATTATAGTGTTTATCAAAATGTGTTTTGAATTCATCAGTACAGTGTTTCTTAAAAGAAAGCAAAATATATTCCCTTTGGGAGAAAAGAAGTAGCATGTTATATACATATTTATATGTAAACACATACACAAAGATAAATAACAGATGAACTGAAAGTGATTATGTCTGAGGAGTGTGATATGATTATGAATTAGGGGCCTTCTTTTCTAATGAAACCGCTGGAATGAATTTACTTCTTTTGCCCACTTACTTACATGTACAACTGATAAAAGTTACACCTGCATTTTTCCAACTATGACTCTTCCTATTTTGTTAAAAGTGGATTGGGGTAGAGAGAGACAAAGAATGGGAGAATGGATGGTTTTGCGGTCTTCAGGGGGATGACAAAGCTGTTAATCCTAAATAACACCAGGGCACTGGAGTAGTAGATGTGGGAAAGTTTCCAGTTTTCTCTGATTACCTAACTGTTAGAATGGATGATGGTGATAAAATGCGGGTGGCATCATAGAGAGGGGTAGAAGTGAATTTGTTGAGAATCAATCTTGGATTGAACTTGTAGATGAGGGAAGGGGGAGAGAAGGAAACACAAAGGTGAGTCACCAGAGAAGGTGGCTGGCAGTTTGGTGGCCTGACCAACTGGGGGGATCATAGTCCTGTACTGAGACGAGAATGACGAAAGAAGAAGTGGTTGTAAGAGATAATCAAGGATTTTGTTTTGGACGCCATGTTCGGTTGGCATTGACAACTAGACGTCCTAGTCTAGATGAAGTAGGCACTAACCTTCCCTTCTTCCCTGTGAAGTCCCGAGCTCCTGAGTGCCAGGACTCACTCATTTTCATTCCTTTTTTACAGCCAGCACTGGCAGGGAGGTAACAGCATTAGATCTAAAGTTCATAGTTGTCTGTAACTCAGTAGTGATCATGGATCCTTGTTTCAGTCTTTCCCCCATCCTAGAAAACACATAATAATTCTTGTCACCTAAGTTCCCTGAAGGAATATTGTGAGCATCAATAAGATATCTGTAAAGCATATTGAGCTTTTGGGGGAAGAAAGCTGTTTCATAAATTATGAAGTATTAGAGTGTTGACGGGCTGTGAGGTGCTGGCTAGGAATATTCACTGCCTGTCCAATCAAACGAAAAATGTAAAACATTAGATAAAAAGGTGGACCTGTCTTAATGTTGTGAGGCTTTTTTCTTGGTCCTCTTCTCCCCCTTGGCTTTGTTTTTTCCAGGAGCAGTACTCTTAGATAAAACGCTAATTAATGCTCATGTGTCTAGGGAGGTGGGAGGTGGGAGGGAGGGATTTAATTTACAAAGCGACTTGAATAGAGATACTGTAATACTCGCTAGTTACCAAAGGTGCAGAGCTAAAAAAAAAAAAAAAAAAAAAAAGGAAAAAGCAAGGAATGCATAAAAATTTGATGAGGAGACTGCCATTAGCTACCTTTTTTTCTTCTGCTCTGTTTTAGCCTCCCTGCGTTTGCCCTATTTCTCTTCTCTGTGTGTTTCATGAGCTTCCCTCGCTCCAGCAATACACAAGCGGATTAGGAAGTTTGTCACTCAGGTCAGCATGTTTAAATTTTCCTGATATTTCATATTCTGTGACTATTCCCCTTGATGCAAAAACTTAGGGGCACTGGACAGCTTCGATGTACATATTCTCAGAATCTGATACCGAGCAAGCAGTGGATTTACACGACAGTGTTTTAAATGACCTAATTTATACAAAAGTTCCTTTTCATTCATTTGCTAGTGAAAAACTGAAAATGAGAGGGTGATTTGCAACTTTATAAATGTCAAAAAAAAATAGAAAGCTTTTTCAACTCAGAGCATAAAGGAACCCCTGCTCGCTGCTTAGTAGTTTTGCCAAGGTAACTAATCTAAGTATAATCTTCTCATTTATCGTGTACCAATAAAATGGAACCTATGCATAAGCTTTTTATGAGGGTTAAATGAGATAATTACTATAATGTACTAAGTATAGTGCTTGTTGCTCTCTGTTTATACTGCTTTTTTATTTTTATTACTTGTCTTAAGGATGTTTTCGGCTTATATATTTATTTGGTATTTATCTCTGACTTAAGAGTAAACTGTGCTATGCAGTGTGTGTGTGTGTGTGTGTGTGTGTGTGTGAGAAATTTATGGGAGGAAGAATATGAGCTGTTTGCATCGGTATACATGAGATGAGGTTGGTCAAGAGAGAGGCAAATCAGCTAAGGGTGAACACTTTTTAATCTTACCCTCAATTGAAAGGAAGTGTAAAAGAAAAAACCATTTAAGTTATAAATACCTTCATAGAGTCATATAATGACAGCTGAAAAGTTCTTTCCAAAAGGTCTGATCAAACCTCTACAAGTATTTTGCAAACCCTGAGATGTTAAATCCCCTTCTAGGAGTACCAGTTAAGGGAATTTTCACTGCACCAGCATTTTATAAACACATTCTGCTCAAACTTAGTATATGTGTGTTATTGTGGAGTTTAGTTTTAATACATTTTTCCTAGAAAATACATAAAATACAAGTGGGAAAGTAGAACATTGAATGATCAGAGTACATGCAGATTTTAAAACAAACCTACCAAATAATCCAATCTTAAATTGGCATTTATCCCTAGCATCTCTGACTGCCCATCGAGTCAATGTAACTTCTGTTATAAACATTTAAAGTTTAATGCAAAACCTTTGTAAAGTTAATTTCATGTGTTGCAATAAAGAGGATATAAAGCCCATAAAAATGAGGTCCAAACACTTCCCCAATCATATTCAAACCATTTGAAGGGGAAGATTTGGTAGAATAAGACTAGTCAATAATAATAAAGGTACAGAAAATAAGTAAATAATGGGTAAGTTAGAGTTTTCTTAAAAAATAGATCTCAAATAAGTAATATAACATTGTACCTTAAAAAAAACTAGGGAAAGAAGAACCTATCAGACTCAAAGCACATTGAAGGAAGAAAATAATAAAGATAAAACAGGAATCAATGGAATTGAAAACAAAAAGTAACAAGAAAATCTTTGAAGCCAAAAACTACTTATCTGAAAAGGTTGATATTTTGCTATCTTTTAGGGGTTAGTCTTTCTGAAACCTGTAGTCTTCTATACTTGTCCCCCTAAGAGTGAGTGCCTCTTTAAATTTTACACCCTGAGGACCTGACTCACCTTATTACTATCTGACCACCATTCACTTTGAGCTAGAGCCCCAAATGTCTCTGCCTTCCAAATGATTTTTACTAGATGTTTACTAGATGTTACTAGATTTTTACTAGATGTTTACTAGACCTCAGGAGAACTTGAAGTTTGGTTTCTCATCACCTGGGTATTGGGGGAAACTTACATCTAATAGTGGAGGGATGTGGTTCTGAATTAGCAGCTCCTCTAAGTGCAGGGCAGAAAGAGATATACTGCAGAAGATGAGGCTGTAGTCCTGGATTTTAAATTATTTCTGCAAGCATTGTTTCCAATATAATGTCTGGTAAGTAGTCTAAGTCACACACAATAAGGAAACAAGGGACACTACTTTTAAGAACTATCAGAAATAACAGGCAGTAGAAACAAATTCTCTAACCTATGGATACATCTTAGAAGTATAACGTTCAATGAAAACAGCACCTAGAAAAATACATGAGAATAATGGAAGAGTACAGGAGCAAGCAAAATTTAAAAGTAAAATTTAAGCATACCTACAGGGGTGATTAAAGAACATTTTTAAAAAGTAAGGGAATGTTACACAGAAGAGACAGTAGCCTTGGAGAAGAGGGTAGGATAATGGGGTAGGGGAAGGGATGTAGACATTGAGAGCGTTCTGGTAGTGAATTCACAGGTGGTTATTAGACTTTTATGTTTCACAGTTAACATATAGGCTACTTAAAATAGTATGTGTATATTTAAATATATAAAGGAGGTTGAAAAATAATAAACTTGAAGGACAGTTAATCTGGAACAAATTATTATTAATACATTCACAGGCAAGTAATTATATTCTAAATTAATAATGGCTTTTATAAATCAATAAGACAAAAAGTACAACAGTGGAAGGTTATATAATAATTTTAGATAAGTTTTATAGAAGTAGACATTAGTGTTTATGCAGATTAGAATAAGGAGATACCATTTCAAACGCATCAGAGTTGCACATATTTAAAAGGGTGATAAAATATCAAGCCTTGGTGAGTATTTGGGATGATAGGAATTATCTTACCCTGATGACAGAGCAGTGAACTGTTATAGTCATCTTAGAGAGAAATTTGCCAAAATCAAAGTCAAAATGTCAAGATTTTATGACAGTAAACATATTAGCAATCCTAGATCTGAATGTGCATCTTACAGATACTTGCGTAAAGGATGTTTATTTCTACAGTAGCAAACATAAATAACTGTGGAATATTCATGTAATGGGATGTTATATATATGTTGAAATAAACTACATTTATGTATTAATAAAGGTAGATCTCAAAAGTAATGTTAAGTTTAAGAGTAAGTTACAGAAATACATAAACAACATAAAACATTTATACAAAGATGTAAGAAGAACACTGACATGATATGTATTTTATGGATCTATTCATATTAAATGTATACAAACCAAGAAAGATTTTGTCTATCATGTTTTATTCATTATAAAATATATCTGAGGGAAATAGAGCAAAATTTTAGTATTTGTTAAGTTTGGGATGTGATTCATGGCTCTTTGTAAAATTTCTTAATTTTCTGTACTTTTAAAAACGTTAAATATATATTTAAGAAGCCTTTAAGAGATTGATAAAATGTTCACATGTATGTTGAACAGTCCTCCTCTTTGCTGTGAAAGTCAAAGTTAGGTGAAAGCTACTTGTCATGCAACACGCATAAATCTTACTAGAAAAATGTATGTAAGGAAGAACAGTAGATGTGAAATATTCTTTGTTTTCCTTTAAGTAAATAATTGTAGTTAGAAATGAAATGTTCAATAATGATAAATCATAGTTTAATATAGTTTTATTTTTTTCAAGGTAAAATCACAAACAAAATATTTACTATGAACTTTTGATCCTGTTTGAGGTTGATTTAAGTGTCCTTTTTTAAGACTCATTTTTTTGAAGCAAATAAAGGCTTTCTGTAAACTTCAAATTTCTCTGGGCATTCTAGATGGGTAAAATAATTTTCTCATAGATTCAAGAGTTAAACTGATGAGATGTTTAAAATAACATTTTCAAAGACCAATTTTCTATTAGCCTCTCTAAAAATTTCTTCTCTTTCTCTTATCTCCCTAACCACCATCAAGACTGACTAGTAAGATTCACCCATATAATAAAGAACTAATCCACTTGGTGAAGAATATGAGTGTGTGTGTGTGTGTGTGTGTGTGTGTGTGTGTGTGTGTGTTCATGTGATGGTGATTGTGAGGGGAAGTAGGGGGTCTGGAAACTCCTATATTACACTGTCTTTATAACAAAGAGATTACATAACTACTAGCTAAGTGACAAACAGTAAAATGACAAACTTTATTTTTTAAAGATTTTATTTATTTGACAGAGAGAGAGAGAGCACAAGCAGGGGGAGGAGGAGAGGTAGAGGGAGAAGCAGGCTCTCCACTGAGCAGGGAGCCCGATACGGGGCTCGATCCCAGGACCCCGGCATCATGACCTGAACTGAAGGCAGATGCTTAACTGACTGAGCCACCCAGGTACACCAAAAATGACAAACTTTAAATAAAAGTTTATAAAAGCAAGTACACTTTTTTTTTATTCCAAGAAAAACACACCAATTAAGATTAATAGAAAGTAGCTTGGCTATTGCAGATGTGGAGATCAGATTTATACAAATTTAATCTGATAATTGGGAAATATAGGTGCCTATCTACGCATAACTGCTCCCCCCCCAATGTAATAATGGATCTCCTTTGGAGCAGTGGTCCAGCTAGAAGATACTTCCTCACCTCAGTTGCCATGAGGAGTGACCAATAAGATATATATGGAAAACCAGTGGGTGGGGTTTCCAGAGTAGCTCTTTAAAGGGCTCTCACTTGAATGTAAGAACTGTTGTTCCCCTTACTTCGCTGGAAAATGAATGTGATGGCTAGAAAATCAGCAGCCACTCTAAGACCTTGAGAGTGGAAGATGTGTGCTTAAGTTGGTGGTGCAGAAGAACGATAATAGAAGCTTGATTCTGTAATGACTTTGTAGAACTGCCCCACCAGGACTGGACTATTTTACATGAGAAAATAAACCATTATTTTCATAAAGACAAACACAACCCCAAACAACAACTGTAGTCATCAGGACTCGGTTACTAACAATTGTATCCAATTCCTAATTAACTATTGAAATTAACTATTTCCTAATGAAAAATTCATAGTCAGTAATCAAGATATAACCCTCACATGACTGCATCTTCATTTGTGAGAAACCTGGTGGGGAGAAGATAAGGAATGGGATTTTATCTGGAAGTTAAAGTGTTCTAGAAGAAAATCAGGTCATTATGATAAAATATAAAATTCCTCCCATAGTTGATGTGATGAAAATTAGGAAAGACGTTGAATAAGCTGATAAAGGTAAATGAAAGTTTGGAAGTTCAAGTTTTTGAAGAATGAAGACCTTTGGTGCTCAAAATCCCCAATTTTGTAGAATTTTCAGGAATACAGGGCAGATGAGCAAACCATTGAAAATAAGCTAGAGGAGAGAAATGTCAATTTTCAACTGCTGAAATTTGCCAGCGGAATTTTTGGAGGATAACAACTTTTATTTATGTGTCATGAAGAAATAATTTACTTCAGAAATATGACTGCACATCATTATGAAAGCATACTGTGTGCTATCTCAATAAAGAATAGGGAAAATCATATGAAGATCATACTAATAAGAGAATTGAGACCCTGTAGTAATTTCCCACAACTAATTAGTATAGCAACTAGGAACAGAATTCACTTCTAATAACCATATGTCATGGACTTTATGTATTTTCTAAAATATCTCTTTAACATATTTTGTTCTGAAAAATACAGTTTTATGTTTAAATGTAATTTTTTAAAATTTTACTTAATTGTCCCAATTTTCTAGCAATGTAATAATAATTTTCTATTTAATGGAGACTTCACTATTATTTGAGATATGTATATCATATGTTAATTTCAAGTCTAAAAAATTTCAAAATTATAAACTGAGTATAACATAATTAAAGAAGTCATAGCTTTATGATATTCAAGTTTACTTATGACACTAAGGAGAGAAAACACAAAATATCTGCTCAAAAATTTCTTAACCATTTGTCATAATCAAAACCAAAGCAAAGAGAAAAAGAATCTTCTAAGAGTTAAAGATATTTTTACATAGTTTGGATATAGCATTAAAGGCAAATCAGTCTTGTTCAGAGACCAACTAAATAATGAGTAACTTTTAGATCAGTTATGCCCTTACACAAAGAGGAAACAAGCTAATTTACAGCAATTCTAAACAAGTGTCTCTAAGCATTAACCTTCACTGCAGTTTTAGCTCAGGAAAATTGCAGAATGTACAGAAACAACCAAGCAAGCAATATCTATTGAATTCTGGTAGAAATGGTGTAACATTTAATCAGAAGATTCTAAACTTTGTCAAATTCTGATATACCCAAAGATCTTTGGGGGCTTATTTAATAGGTACTTCTGCCGTTGTTGATACTCATGTCAATTCTATACTGTTTTAAAAACACATCACCCTTTTTGTGCTCTAGAACAATTTCTGTAACAGAGATTTTCTATTCCTTTTTTTTTTTAAAGATTTATTTATTTATTTGAGAGAGCGAGAATGAGAGAGAGAGAGTACATGAGGCGGGGGAGGGTCAGAGGGAGAAGCAGGCTCCTCGCTGAGCAGGGAGCCCGATGTGGGACTCGATCCCGATCATGACTTGAGCCGAAGGCAGTCGCTTGACCAACTGAGCCACCCAGGCGCCCAGAGATTTTCTATTTCTTAAAAGTTTGAATATACCACTGATAAAACAATTAGGGATCAAATACTTTTTGGATGTAATTCTTTGAAAAACATTCTGTATTTTTCCATGGTCACTGGAATATTGTATTTTATTTTCTTTTAGGATGAATTTTAATTTATGTTAAATCATATGTTAAAGTTTTCTCCTCTATCAATTGACGTCTTATTTAGAGTGCTCTGAACTATGAAAAAAAATGACTCACTAGTATAAATCCAAACAAGTGATGAATCAAAATTATGAATTAAAGAGTGTGCATTTTTTTTGTTATAAGAATTGTGGTGAGCATTAAATCTATTTAATTATAGAATTAAAATAATAGAGATTACAGGGATAGACAAGAATATAAATATTATAAATCTTTAAAAAGTAAAAATAATTTGAGAAACAAGATGATAGAAACACAACCAAAGAAATCAGATATATGATGCATTTGGTTGATTTTAATTTATCTCCCAAGGCTTAAAATGTTCCAGAGTTTCAAAAACAAAAGCAATAAGAACAAAAACAAAAACTAAAATTACACAAATACAACATAAACCATCAGAATAAACAAACTAACAAAGAAGCAAACAAATAATCCTTCACCCAGATTAAAAAATAAATGTGGCCATTAGTTCAGAAGTTTGTTTCTACCTTTTGAGTATTACACAGAATGCTACTATGAACCTTTGTGTACAAATCATTGTGTGGTGACACATTTTTATTTCTCTCAGGTATAAAGGATTGTAATTACTAGGTCATATGGTAATTCTGTGTTTAACATTTGGAAACTGCTAAGCTTTTCCAATGTGACTGCACCATTTTACAATCTCACCAGTGGTATATAAAGGTTTCACCTTCTCTACATCCTCACCAATGCTTGTTATTGTCTATGCTTGTATTTATAGCCATTCTAACAGATGTAAAGTGGTTTTAACTCTTTGTGGATGTAGATCTCATTGTGGTTTTGATTCACATTTTCCTAGTAAATATTGATGTTGTGTATCTTTTCATGTGTTTATTAGCCATTCCAGTATTGTCTCTGGTGAACTGTCTCTTCAAATCTCTTGCCCATTTTTGAATTATATTTCTTCTTACTATTGAGTTGTTAGTGTTCTTTGTATATTCTAGATTACAGTTGCCTTGTCAGATACATGTTTTGCAAATAGCTCCACTTTGTGAATTTTCTTTTGACTTTCTTAATGGTTTCTCTTGAAGTGTGAAAATTTAAAATTTTGATGTAGACCTATTTATTTCTTCTTTTAGTATTTATGCTTTGGGTCCTATATCTGGGAAACCATTTCCTAACCCAAGGTCAGGAAGATTTAATGCTATGGTTTCTTTTTTTAAAAATTTTTTATTGTTATGTTAATCACCATACATTACATCATTAGTTTTTGATGTAGTGTTCCATGATTCATTGTTTGTGCATAACACCCAGTGCTCCATGCAGAACATGCCCTCTTTAATACCCATTACCAGGCTAACCCATCCCCCCACCCCCCTCCCCTCTAGAACCTTCAGTTTGTTTTTCAGAGTCCATCGTCTCTCATGGTTCGTCTCCCCCTCCGATTTCCCCCCCTTCATTCTTCCTCTTCTGCTATCATCTTCTTCTTCTTTTTTTCTTAACATATGTTGCATTATTTGTTTCCAAGGTACAGATCTGTGATTCAACAGTCTTGCACAATTCACAGCGCTCACCATAGCACATACCCTCCCCAATGTCTATCACCCAGCCACCCCATCCCTCCCACAGCTCCCCCCCCACTCCAGCAACCCTCAATTTGTTTCCTGAGATTAAGAGTTCCTCATATCAGTGAGGTCATATGATACATGTCTTTCTCTGATTGACTTATTTCGCTCTTGCTATGGTTTCTTCTAAGAGTTTTATAGTTTTGGATCTTACATTTAAGTATATGATTCATTTTGTGTTCATTTTGAGTATGGTGTGAGGTCGGGGTTAAATTCATGGTTTTGCATACATCTCCAATCATTCCAGTACCATTTATTGAGAGGTGATTTTTCTTCTCCATTGAATTTTCTTGGCAGATTTGTTTCAATTCAGTTGACCATAAATGTAAGGGCTTGTTTCTGACTCTGAATTCAATTCCATTTATTTATGCCCATCCCCTGCTGCCTTGATTATTATTGCTTTGTAGTAAGTTTTGACATAAGGAATTCTAAGTTCTCAAATTTTCTTCTTTCTCAAATTTTTTTAGCTATGCTAAGTCCTTTCATTTTTATATGAATTTTAGCATCAGTTGGTCAACTTCTTCAAAATATGCAGCTATGACTTTTGACAGAATTGTGTTAAATCTGTAGATCAATTCAGGGAATTTTGCCATTTTATATTAAGTGTTTTGATCCATGAACATGGGATGGCTTTCCATTGATTTGGATCATCTTTAAAATTTGTCAACAAGGTTGCTTAAGTACAAATCCTGCACTTAACTGGGTTAAAATTATTCCTGAGTATTTTATTCTTTTTGATGCCATTTGAAATGGAAACTGGTTTCTTCATTTTATGTTTAGATTGTTCATTGATAATATGCAGAAATCCAGTTGACTTTTGTATATTGATCTTCTGTGACATTGCTGTTTATTAATTTTAGTCTTCTATAGTGGATCCCTCGGATTTTCCATATAAATATTATGTTATTTACAAATAAAGATAGCTTTCTCTCTTCCCTTTAAATCTGGATGCATTTTATTTCTGTTTATTGGCCATTTATTCTCAAAACAATTTTTAACCAAAAAAAAAAAAATTCTCAGTTACTTAGGTCCTATTTGTCCTTTACCTCCCCTTTCTGTTTTGTGAAGCGGGTGATGTTGGTGGGTATTTTTTGTTCTGCTTTTGAATACTTACAGCCTGCCAGTACATCAATATAGAAATCCTTTCTAACTTTATGAGGTCATTATTACTATTTTGTTATTGTGAAGAAGGGACCAATGATCGGGAGTTATAGAATTTGATATTTAAAGTCATTATTGTTACTTTGTTATTATAAAATAAAGAACGAGTGATCAGGAGTTATAGAATTTGATATTTAGGTGGTAAATTTGAAATTTTGACCTAGTCTCCTTCAGGCTATGAGCCATGCTCTTCTCAGTACACTACACAAATTTGCTTTATAGTTGCTTAATAGGTATTTATTTATTTTCTGAAATAAAAATAAGTCTCTGCCATGAAATTAGTATAAAATAATTTTGTGCAGGATAAGTTTTTCAGTGTATCAAATTAATTTTGACTGAGTTTTCCCTGTTTTTATTTTTTTTTCTTTCAAAGGAAAAAAATATCCAAATTTTAGTAACCTGACCTTGTTTACGTTATTTGGTTGTCAGAAGTAACTGTTGTTTTCCCTCATGCTTGAGCAGATTCATTGCTGCTTTATACTTCACTGAAGCACTACAGCTATATGAACATTTTGATGAGGAAATAAAGTCCGTTGAATTGAGTTAACCATTGCCACAGTCACAAAAGTCTCAGGGCAAAAAAAAAAGCAATAATTATCTGGCACCCTTTCATGAATGAAAGAGCCCAGGAAAGTGTAGAATAATAAATTCAACAATTTGAAATTAAAGTGCTAATAGATAGTTTAGTGTTAGCCTTCAAAGGAAAGCGTCTCAAGATTTTACAAATCTATTCTAAGTCCTTATCTCGTACCAAAATGATTGCCTTTGTATTATGCCACATAATTTATATAACTGTTGACCTTAAAAAAAAAAAGGCAAAACAAATGGGGAATAAAAATATAAACAATACAATAACATTAAATATAGGAGGATTAAATATTCTTAAAACAAGGATCAAAGTGTCCTGTTCTTTTGTACCATTTATGTTCTCTTCAGAGAATCTTAGTCAAACATGTTATCTATTGATACTGTTGCTGTACACTATAATATGAGCAGGCTAAAGGTAGTATAATGCAGTTTCCGGTGGTTCTTTTTTTTTTTTTTTTTTGTTAGAGGGGAAAGTGGGCAAGGGGCGGAGGGAGAGGGAGAGAGAAAATCCCAAGAAGGATCCACCCTCAGTGTGGAGCCTGATGTGGGGCTTGATTTCATAACCCTGAGATCATGACCTGAGCCAAAATCAAGAGTGGGATGCTTAATTGACTGAGCCACCTGGGCGCCCCTCTGGCGGCTCTTTATGAACTTTAGGTATTACCTGCTATCATTAGAATTCTTTGCTATAATTGTGAAGTTGGACTTTTATTTAACTTGAAATTATCTTACTTTTTACTTATTTAAGTAAATTTTAATCAGTATAAAGGCATATATTTAGCCATATATTTATATACACGTATATATATGTATATATATACACTCATATACAGATACATATTTCTAATGTCATATCATAGCTATCACATAAAAAATAACTCAGCACTTGCTCAAAGTAAAAGTTTTGCTTTTTGTAGACTCAGGATCATTTATCACCAGTAACGTGCATTCAGTACCTTGGATAAACACTATTGTAGATCTACCCTTTTGTGCAAATAGCTACACTGGCAAGGAACAGGAAATCCCAACATGGCAGTCATGAAACATTTTTGTGTTATGAGGGTAATATTTTAAGCAATAGATTAATGAATAGGTTTGTGGAATTATGATGGTGGGACCAAATGTCAAAGAAAGGTCTTGCAGTAGGAGAATAAGAAAAATGGAGAATGGCACAGAAAAACCTGGTCTAGGAATGTGCCAGAGTTTACCAGTTGTTTTTTTTTTTTTTAAGATTTATTTATTTATTTATTTATTTATTTATTTATTTGAGAGAGAGAGAGAGAGCAAGAACCAGGAGGGGGAGGGGGAGAGGGAGAATCCCAAGCAGACTCCAAGCTGAGTGTAGAGCCAGACTCAGGGCTCGATCTCAAGACCCTGAGATCATGACCTGAGCTGAAATCAGGAGTCCGACGTTCAACTGACTGAGCAATCCAGGTGCCCCTATCAGTGTTTTTATTAGTTGGTTTTATCAGTCAGCATTATCTGGGGCATAGCAGAGTATTTCTTCTGTTGCTTGTCACCGAGATAGATGAATATAGTACACTGCGCTCTCCTTAAAGCTACCTCTTTTTAGAAAACTCAATTCTAGTATCAGTAACTTAACATAAAATAATAGATAAATGATTACCATTGTTGGGAATAAGGTAGTATTCATAGTTTTAGGGGAGTATTTGCTTTAGTGAAACAGAACACAGTGCTGTTCTGTTGTAGTTGTTTCATGCATCCCTCTGACGCGAATCTCTGGTTTCAAGAAAAGAATAATGGTTTAAAACATTTTTATTGAAAAGCTAAACTCTTTTAGAGAAAGTGCCATCGAAAGGTAGTAGGTGCTTACTTTATGAAGTGGGTTTTTGCTAAGATCTTGTTTGATCTCAGGTTTGGATCCCATATTTCTCAAGAGAATTATCCTCAAAAAATCAGAATCCCTGTGGGATTCTAATACATACTTTTGGGATTATTTATGTAGACGAAAAGCCTGTGTTACTTTGTATTTTTTTATTTTTATTTTTATTTATTTGACAAAGAGAGAGTGAGAGAGGGACCACAAGCAGGGGGAGTGGGAAAGGGAGAAGCAGGCTTCCCTCCGAGTAGAGAACCCAACACGGGGCTCTATTCCAGGACCCTGGGATCATGACCTGAGCCAAAGGCAGATGCTTAATGACTGAGCCACCCAGGTGCCCCAAGCCTGTGTTACTTTGAAAGTTCTAAATGGATAGCAGTGTTTCCACTGCCCTTAGGTTTGGTTATCTATAGTTTTTTTTTTTTTTTTTTAAGATTTTATTTATTTTTTTTTTAGAAGGAAAAGGAGAGAGAAAAAAATGAGAGGGGAGAGGGTGTGAGGGAGAAGCAGGCTCCCCGCTGAGCCGGGAGCCTGATGTGGGGCTCGATCCCAGGACTCCGGGATCATGACCTGAGCCGAAGGCAGTCGCTTAACCAACTGAACCACCCAGGCGCCCCTGGGTTATCTATAGTTTTAAATGTCTGCTAATGTTAAAGAATTTTTCAGTTCTGTTCACTGTGTCTCATTAGGACATAGGTGACTTTATTTTAAACTGCTTAAAGGGAAAGTTTTGCTTTTTGTAGACTCAGGATCATTTATCATTTATTTAAACTGGGCTTTTAAAGACTATTTTTCTGACAACATACAAGTTGTACATAGCATACCAACCCTGCTGGCTATTGCATTTATAAAACATCATTATATGACGGTTCAAGGGCTGGGCAAAATACTGCAGCAAGGATTATATACTCTTCTTACATTTAATGTAATGTAAAAATTTGTTATATTTCAAGTAGCATTTATCATGTCATGAGTAATTTTCAATGCCATTAACAACCTTAAAACAGGTAAAGTCATGCTGTGGGCCCATATGAGATGTCCAGTAGAAACAAATCAAATTATGATCGATGTTTGCAATCTTTATACCCCAGATAGCATTTATTATGTGCAGCCCAAAGATACACACTATTGAATTTAAAATAGATGAAGGACTACCTTGTTTTCAACAGTGCTGGAAGATTCATATGTACAACTCTAGTTGAGGCCACAGGTGGAGATTGATATTTGTCATTATTACAGTAATTTGAATTCAAGTTCACAGCCAAATATAGAGGGAATTTTTTTTCTTCCTTTGAAGATTTGCAACCTTAAAAAGGCAAACAAGCAAACCCATCTGTTATGATATGGAAAATACTTACTATTGTAGATCTCAGAAAGGACAGATGAAATAATACAATTTTTCAGAGCTTATCCAAAGTACTGTGAAACTTTTCTGACCTACAACTCTACACCATATAATAAGAGATGCAGCATGACTTTTTAGGATAAAATGTGCCTGGGTACTCGGGCCCTGAGGAGGCAGTTGGCTATAGGTGAGGTCCCTAGAGTTAAAATTCTTGGAGCACATCCTCGTTTGACCACTTACTAAGGTGTAACCCTGAGCAAGTTACTCAGTGACTTTACACTTCAGTATCTAATTTTTAGATTTGTTTAAAATTAAATGTCATTATAGTTGCAAAGTACTTACAAATAGTGTAAATAATAAATGATGACATTAATAGACATTTTTACTTTAAAGTTTCAGGTTATTTTTCTGCTCGGTATCGTGCCGAATATTCAATCGGTATTCACTGACCAACTGATTGTAGCCTAGGTTGGCCCAGTGGGTTTGCTTTGTGATGGTTCGTTTCCACACAGATTGCTAATGTGTAAGGTGGTTTGGATGATGACTACAGCTTTCTTCTCATTAAGCTGCTACTTTTCACGGGGAGGAAGACATGGAGGAAGGAGAATAGGTGTTGAGTCTAGAGGGTATGCAGTAGGGGATGTAAAGCTACTGAGTATCTCAGTCCCGATTACCTGGAAAAGTTGGTCTTACGGACATCAGCTTGGGACACGAATTAAAAACACGCTCCTACATTAGTTCAGGTAATTAGGTAATTGGCTGTCTTCAGAAAATGACTTGAGGTAATTTTCAGGATTTTGCACTGGTAAAAAGACTTCGCCTCCCCTGTACCCGGCCTCTGAGAAAGAACAAATTAGTGAACGTGAAATACTCATCTAATAGGCTATGCTACATTGTTATCACTGGGTTGTAATCACAAAAAGCACACTCATTTGTGAATAAACTTTCACGCCTATCGCCAAAATAAATCGTTAGCTCATGCATCATTGCCAATCCCTCTTTGTAATTTCTGAGCAGATATTTGAAATTATAGGGAAGCACATCCAAAGGAACATTTGAGGGGTATTTTAATGAAACGGCATCACTAAGTCTGCTGATGTATCAGGCACTGGAAATACAGAGAGAAGCACAAGAGGTTTTTCTTTCCTTGGAGGAAGATAGCACCCAAAATATTTTGTGATGAGGTCTGAGACACCGTATCTTCCACACCAAGACCAATGCTCCAACATTGCTGCGTGTATATATATTAGAGCCAAGATTACCCTGGATCTGCTGCTGAGCCTGCGCCTGCTTGAGGGGCATTAACTCATTCTCTTCCCACAGTAACACTGGAGAGAAGTACCATTTTGTCCCTATTTTACACATGAAAGAATGCTATAGGAGACAAAGGAACGCAGAACCAAATTTGTTATCTATATTTAGCAACTGAATAGCTCCATACACAACTCCATAAAATGAAAAATGACCTCCTCCCAGAGTTATGTTATTTTCTCATCCGTGTGTTATTCCGACTCAATTTACTTTTATTTTCACTTAATCCTGTTTCTTAAAAAATGCACCTTTAAACCATCTCACATCTTATTTATGAGGTAGGAAATGTATACAGTTTTCTCCATTGGTTTTTGTGATGCAGTAGCCTCCTGGGTTTCCCCCCCCCCCCCCCCAACCAACTTTTAAGGACTTCTTTAGATATTCTGCAGACTCCTAACTATCCATTGAATACAGCTCTTCACATGGCTGGAGACAGTCTCCCCTTTCTGCCCTATATGCAATTTTGTCCTTAATTTCTAGCAATACACAACTGAGTCACACTTTATTATCTCTTGTTCTGTTCTCGCTTTGGAGTGCAAAGCTAATATGTTTATCCATCTTTCAGAAATCTCATGGTGGAACTTCACCAATTTACTCATTATTTCTATCCCTGTCTACCAGTGCAATAAAACAAAATTATGATTGTTTTTCAGTAAATAATGCCACCATTGAGCCACTTTGTCAGCCTGTTAGAAGATGCCTATTTTTCCTTCACTGTACTTTCTATCTCCATCTCCAGAGCATTCCCAGATCCATCTACTTTTCTTAATGCCCATCGCCAACACTCTAGTTCAAGGTACCTAGCACACTTTCCTTGCACTTCTGAAAATACCTCCTAACTAGCTGACCTACAAACATAAGCTCTGACACGGAATTCTAGTATACTGAAGTCAAAGTGACCTTTTCAGTGATTAGAATCTTCTTAGTGGCTTCTGGTATGGCCATTGATAAGGAGAGAAGACACCTTAAAATGGCCCACAGCGTCCAGCATTGTCTGGGTCCTAACAGCCACTGTTAGTTTCATTTCCTTATAGTTATTATGATCCTGCCTGCCCCAGGACATTTCCACATGCTCTTCCCTCTGCCTGGAATGCTTCCGCCCCCCCCACCCCGACCCTCCACCCCTCTTTGATTAATGTAAGTCTGTTTGATCCTTTATGTTTCTTCTGCCTGGATCGGTTTCCCAGTTATAGGCTGCTATGGTATTATGAACCTTTAAGTCATAACTTTTTTTATAGTAGCAAATTTGATATGTACATATTTTTATATATCTTTAAGATTTTATATATTTATTTGTGAGAGAGTGTGTGTAAGACAGAGCACAAGCAGGGGGAGTTGCAGAGGGAGAGGGACAAGCAGACTTCCCGCTGAGCAGGGAGCTAGACGCAGGGCTCAATCCCAGGACCCTGAGATCATGACCTGAGTCGGAGGCAGATGCTTCACTTACTGAGCCACCCAGGTGCCCCGATATATACATACATTTTTTTAATTTAATGTTTTACTAGATAGATGAGAAGTAATTATACAATACGTAAGTTTTTTCCTGGATTTATAAGTAATTTGGTGGCAAGTTGGTTATATAAATTTATATTATCTATAGCAGAATACACACTATGTATTTAAATAAAATTACCTCTGATTATTTTTGAAAGTAGATAGGGGTAAAAATAAATCCTTCTAGAGTATGCTACATATGATACACAATACTTCTCATTTGAAGAGCTCCTGTTTCTTTATCAGTTTGGAAAATGATACCCAAAGGTGACATCTGACTACAGTTTAGAAGTTTGGAGAAAGAGTATATGCTAGATCTGTGCTGTTCAGTATGATAACCAATAGTCACATATGGTTATTTATATGTAAATTAAAATTTTTTTAAATTAAATAATTTAAACATACAGTTTTTTGGCCACTGTAGCCATAGTTCAAGGACTTAACAGCCACAACTAATTAGACAGCATAGATATAGAATGTCGCTGTCATCCCAGAAAACAGTCACACATAGCATTGCCCTAGACAGCTCCTACTCAGGATGGAAATGTTAAGTGAAATTAGAAAAAAACATAACTGAAGGATTTCTGAGGCAAAATTAATTGCTTTCAAAGCAAGAGCTCTTAGAGAAGTTAGAAATAAATTTTAATGAATTTCCCTTAGGCAGTTTGTGCTGGCTTATAAAATACAGTCGTATCTTTCTGAAAGCCCCTTTCTCCTCAGAGAATTCTATTTATAGATATGTGAAATTTTCCTGATGTTTTCTACAAGGTAAATTGAATAACAAATTCAAAACCTACCATTAAACTGAAGAATGCAGTTATAATAAAATTGGACTAAAAAATGCTAGGTTCTAAGCTTCCGCTTGAAAGTATGTTCTTGTTTAGAATTTAAGGTTTTCTGTTAAAAATGTGTTACACAGATAAGACCTCTATCCCTTTCATCCCTGTTTATTTTTATAAGGGACTCTTTTCACCTCTTGTCTTGTTACTAGTTGGGATATTGGAAGTCAAAGTCAGAAGGTACACTTTAATTTCCCACAGAATAAAGTTGAAACTCCACATGAAAACTTTTAATGATATTAAGTCATTCATTTGACGTTTTCACCAGTCCCGTCCTTTGTGGTAAATCTAGTGCTAGATTCTGATGGGAAGGAGGAGGAAGCATTATCTGGGAGAAGGAAGGCACTGCACAAGACAAAGTGTTATAGGGTAGAGCTAATAGTTTGAGCAAAGGACGGAGAGAAGAAATGTATGTAGAACTTCACATGACTCGGTCTGGCTGAATTACGACGTACTTAGCCCTACGTGCATTTTATGGATAGAGAAATGGATGCAGAGTAGAAACGTGCAGAGCAGACATGTGCTCATGCTGTTGTGGGCGAATTACTATCAGGGAACAGAAAAACAAAAACAAAATTCCTTGAGTGTGAACGCACTGTTTATCCCAGTAAAACTTCATTTCCCTAAAAGACAGGAAACATCTAGAGACGACACTCATCAATACTACCTCTGAGATGTGGGAAATAGAGAAATTCTTTGGTACATCACATTAATGACTTGGATTCAAGAGTATGACAGTTGGGTTGAAAAAGGTTGCACAGGATGGGGCACCGAATTTGAAATCAGAGCAACTGTGCCCAAATTCTGGCCCTGCCTCTAGGAGCTGTGCAGCCTCAGACTGGTCTTCAGTCTCTGGGACTATGTGTGTTAATCTGTAAAGAAGTCCTAAAAACAGCAACATCCAGCTCATACGGAGGCCATAGATGAACTGGACTTTCAGAGGTTCCATAGAATCTAGAGTTCCATGGTATTCCCTAGGGGGTAAAAGTGGCTGTATCCCAAAAGATGAAACCATGTATGAAAAGATGAAGAATCATGAAGGAGTATTTGGGGACAGATGAGAATGTTAGTGGGGGCGCCTGGGCGGCTCAGTCGTTGGGCGTCTGCCTTCGGCTCAGGTCATGATCCCGGGGTCCTGGGATCGAGCCCCACATCGGGCTCCCTGCTCCACGGGAAGCCTGCTTCTCCCTCTGTCCACTCCCCCTGCCTGTGTTCCCTCTCTCGCTGTGTCTCTCTCTCTGTCAAATAAATAAATAAATCTTTAAAAAAAAAAGAGAGAGAGAGAGAGAATGTTAGTGTGGTGGGAAAATGGGATGTGGTTATTGGTGTGCCTACCGGGTCAGTGGGAGTTGGGAGAGTGGTGAGAGATGAAGCTGAAGAAATATTTTGAGGTCACTGAACCGAGTATACCTCAAGGATGGAACCTTGATATGATCTCTGTGTTGTTGGTGGCCTAGCATTGAGGCCACACACTTATAGCCATGCTTTTGAAATACATAGATGGATGGATGGGTACATGAGTGAAAGAGTGGATAGATGGATGTTGAATACATTTAGCTGAAGGAAGAGCATTATGTCTAAGGCTCCTAGTTTTCGTTTTATTCTTGGGCTAGTTCAGGTACTAGAAGTGTTTTAAAGTAGGAGAATCATGTGGCCAAATTTGTATTTTCAGAATATAGATGTCCATGTTACAAAGAACTGGCTAGAGCAAGGGGAGAACATAGGCAGGGCAATGAGGGAGGTTTTATATATTCTAGACAAGAGATGTTGAGTCCTATAAGTGGGAAAGTAGAGAAGAAATGGAATTTAAGACCGTTTTACGCAGAGGGAATAAAAAGTGTAAAGATGTTTTTATGGGGCAGGAGACAGATACGTGTGAGCCATATGAATCTCTTCATCTGGAAAAATAATGAGAATTTGCCTAAATCATTTCTAAATCTATTCTGATGTTAAAATATGTGACCTAATGTTATCACTGCAGCAACTTTCATTTTTCAGGTAATTCTCTAATAATCTGTCTTTTTCCACTAGAACTGTGTTCTGTCTGCTCCCTTAACCCTCTTTGGGTTGTAATTGACTGTTCACTTGCTTATACTCCTTGCTAAGCTGCTTACTCTTTAAAGGTAACCACTATATCTTCATTCTTTTCTCCCCAGTATCTAAAATAGTGCCCAGCATTTAGTTGTTTCTCAAAAATATTTCTGAAATGATACATGAATAAATGAATGAATGAACTTCTAACTAGGGGAAGCTTTGGGATCCTGTGACTCTCTCAGGAATTTATAGCTGCAACCCAAAGGGCTGAATACCTTGAGTTTGGTCTCCATTTTGGCATCATCTCTACATTTTCTGTTGTGCCAGATTCTGGGGGACTGAGACCCTTTGGAATGACTGGAATCTTCTGGCACCGACTTTTTTCCTAGGATACTGTCTTTTCCTCCAAAGAAGTGTCTGAGAAAAAGGAGTTGGCTAGGCTAGTGCCTTCTCTGAACCCTCGTTTCCTCGGGGTAGGTAGGCAGGAGAGGGATTTTCCTGAGATCTGAGGACTGTGAGGGTGCCCCAGGTTCAGGGTGCCCACCGACTCTTCATCGTAACAAAAATGTTACGGAAAGCAAAGTGAACAAAAAGCAAAACCTAATGAACTTGGTGCTTTGTAAGTTATACTTCAGGATTACTTTCCTATGAGATGATGTTCTTGGGTGATTATGGATAAGTCAGGAAATACACAGTCACATTGGCAGTACCAATTCATCTCTGTTGCAATAATTGAATTGGGGGTTAATGAATACTGTGTTGTAAACATCATGTGGTGCTTTACATCTTTTTAATAGCCAAGTTTCCTGGTTTCAAATAAATGAAGTACATTCCCTTGAATGTTGAAATAAAAATATTTCAAGACAGATTCTCTACTACATGCTTTAATGAATTATTTCACACTAGGGATCCATAAAATAAGTACCTTTAAGAAATAGCAGTTTTGTTTTAATGGAATTTTGTATTATTTTTTGACTGAATAAAAACTTACTTTTCAAATTTACATTTGAGATTTATCTATTTGAGTTTGTCCATTTATTTAAATTCTCTGGTACTGCTGTGAATATGACATTTATTAATATTTCACTTTGTTTTTGTATGTTTTGCTTTGTTTTGATTTCAGAGATGTTGTGTCTAAAATGAGAACTTAGGATGGATGCTTTAATATTACCAGTGATGATACTTAGTATCCCAGCAGAATGGCTCTCAAACTCTGAGGGTTAAGGCACAAAATAGCATTATGATACATGAAGTTAGAGACTTGACAGGGCAAGATTAGGTTATTTCAAAGTTTAAGCATTCTCTAGACCAGAAGCAAGATTCAGTAGTAGAATTTGCCTGTGTTCTAATGAGTGACCATATTAACAGTCAAAGAAAGAATTAATATACAAAGAGGGAACAGTCAATTGCAGTGTAAGAAAGATGACTCCAAAGATGAATGTGTTGACTTGCTCTTCCAGTAACGTGCACAAGAATGGGTCACTGACTAACTGCCTCAACTTGCACGCTCTGATAGCAGGGATGTGTGATGCCGCCATTATGTACTCATGGTCATAGCCTGATGCCATGGGCCATTAAAATACTGCTGTGAATTTTCATTGTTCTGATTCAGTGTGTACAGAGAAAAATTG
Organism: Callorhinus ursinus; assembly: GCF_003265705.2. Taxonomy (NCBI): domain Eukaryota; kingdom Metazoa; phylum Chordata; class Mammalia; order Carnivora; family Otariidae; genus Callorhinus; species Callorhinus ursinus. Next base: position 4,037,942 of record NW_027397092.1, on the reverse strand, counting down.
GATTAAAATTTTGGTGTCTATTACTGCATGATAAACTATATCAAAACTTAGTAACTTAGAATAATAACTAATTTTCTTGGTTTTACTGGCTGACCAGGAACAGAGGGGAAGTTTTCACTTGAAGTTTCTCATGGTAGTTGGGGTTGGGGACATTTGAAAGCTCACCTGGACCAGACGTCCATGATACTCTCTTCATTCACACGTCTGTCTAACACTTCAGTTGAGGGACTGGCTGAGCATGTCTTTCTCCTCGTGGCTTTGCCACATGTCTTGCTTGGCTTTCTTCACAGCATGGTAATCTGAGGTAAGTCAGATAGTTTATGTAATTGTTGACTTCCCAGAGATAGAATTGCCATAGATCTAGGCAGAAGTTGTAAGACTTTTCATGACTTAGCCATGGACTTAGTCATATGACCTCACTTCTGTCAGGTTCTGTTAGAGAGAAGTCAAAGGGCCAAACCAGCAAGTCCATTGGAAGCCATCTTTGGAGATTAGGTACAACAGAGGGTTAAAAGCTAGAGCAACTTCTTGAGGTATTTAGCCTAGAAATAACACCCACTTTTTCTGTTTATATATTTTCAGAATAATTATAAAGAAATACAGAGACACGTACAAAAACAATACAAGCATTTTAGAACAGTGTTGAGTGAAAAGAAAATCTTACCACTGCTAGCTTTCCTAATTTCATCTCCACATCACTCATAAGCATCTTTGATTGCATTTTTCATCATAGTTATAAAACAAAATAATGTATTCATAGTTCTGTTGCTTGATTTATCACTTTAGAAAATATATTCAAAGTCTTGTCTTCAGAAATGGATAAATTGATGTCCTTTATGTGTTTTTTTCATCTCCCTTCCACACAAATTTTATGGTAGTCTGATTTTGTTTATTGCTCTCTTCATTTTTCACAATATATTTGACTGTTACATGCTTAATTAAAAGTATAGGTATTTCTTGGTTCACCACTATTAAAATAGAGGAAATTATTGTACTTTATAATTTCTAACTTTATGCTTTATAGCAATGACTTTTTATATTTCAAGTGTGGTAAGATCTAAAATATGTCTAGAAATATGAAGTCTTGAGTTTTTAGTATATATTGATTTTAAAATTTGTGAGGGGAGGTGTATAAATTTTTTTGACATATTATAATTTGTAAATGTTAGTCTTCAGAACAATATGGTATAATTGGCCCTGTATGAAAAAAAATAAAAGTAATCATGTGTCATTAAACTTGTACCACCTGACTGAGAATATTTCAAGATCAAACAGATGTCTTTTCTTTAAACACCATATTTTTTCAAAATTATAATCTATTTATTATTTGGACTCTTTGTTTCTTATATGGTATTTTTACTGATTTTTAAAAGATTTATTTATTTATTTGAGAGAGAGAGAACATAAGTGGGGGAGAGAGAGGGAGAATCTCAAGCAGACTCCGCACTGAGCTCAGACCCCAATGTGGGGCTCAATCTCGTGACCCTAAGACCATGATCTCAGCCAAAATCAAGAGTCAGATGCTTAATCAACTGTGCCACCCAGGCACCCCCTGGTATGTTTACTGTTTTATAATGCTTTTCTTTTTGACTCCTTTTGCTCTTATTCAAGGTCTTCAAACCTCATGTTGATGGTATTAGTTGAATTAAGATGTATATCCATTTCTTGGTGAAAAAACTATTTCTGAAGCTCTTTGGCTTCTTGTAGTAGGTAGCCTCTAAGATGGCCCCAAATGATCTCTATCCCCTGGCATTACTCCTTATGTAATTCTTTCTTCTTATGTGCGTATTGTACTTGTTTGCTTCTGATGGATAAATTATGGTAAAAGTGATGGGAAGTCATTTCCAAGATTAGGTTATAAAAATTGTAGCTTCTCTTTTGGGTATTCTTTCTTGGGTTGCATATCTTGGAAAAAAAATCACCGGCCATTCATGAGGGAGCTGTCTAGAGAGGCAAGCCAATAACTGTGCAAGCAAGAAGGTCTCCTATTTGAGCCTTCAGATGAGACCGCAGCCAAGACCAACAGTAACCCTGAGTGAGTGACCTCATGAGTGACCCTGAGTCCGGAATCCTCAGCTAAACTGCATTCACATTCCTGACCCACAGAGTTAATAAATATTTGTTTTAAACTACTAAATTTGTGGAATAATTTGTTTTACATAGAAATAGGTCATTCAAACAGATGTTGTTATGTCAGAATACTGGTTCTTGGACTAGGGAAGCCAGAGGGGTTGTTCTCATTTAAAACCTATTAGTTACAACTTAGTTCTATTTATACCCTTCGTTCTCTTTATACCTTTTCACACATATTAGTTCATTTGGTCCATCCAACCAGGTGTTATTACTTTTCTTTTATGAAAAGAGATAGTTAAGCCCATATGTAAAATACTAAGTGATTTATTATTCAGGGCCTCTCAGACTGAAATGTCACTAGAACATGGATTTTTTTTTACTCCTGATCCATTTGGTACAGTGCCAGGAATAATGTTTTACAACACTTTGAAAACATTTGATAAATATATCAAAATTAGTAAAATGAAATATTGCTGTTCAACATCAGCCACAACAAACAAAAAACCCACCAGATTTTTGTACCTGGAAGTGAGGTACTATTAAAACAAAAACTTGAAATGTGGGAGTGTTTTCAAAACAGGTACAAGGCAGTAGACTTGTCGGAGAGTGTTAGTGAAGGTATAAAGTGAATTAGAGAAGTTTTTAATAGAAGACTCATGCTCTTGGGTGTTTGCACCAGGGGATATATGTGATTGGAAAATGGGGGAAAGGGTTACTTGTTATCTAGTGGCAGAAATTTAACAACATTATTGTCTGCGGTAACATGGAAAGTGGAAAATATGCCTGATGAACTGAATGATCTAGCAAAGGTGATTTTCAGGCAATATGGTAAAAGTGATGTCTGATTTCTTGTTGATGTTGGTGAAATCCAAGAGGCAAGAAGTAAATTGATGATGTAAGGAGTCAGAAATTGATGTTTTGAAATTTTTTTTGCTTTTATAGATGACAAATGATGCTTAATTAAGAAATGGCTTCCAAGCAAAGACCAATTCCAGGGAATAGCCAGAAATGCACACTCCAAAGATGAAGCCAAAGGTACAACTGTAAAATATATATATTTTTTAATCTCCAAAAGAGCTAAGTTGGTATATCAGTATAGGCAGAAATGCTCTGGAAGGAGAATAAAGGTGTCACTTACAGATCTCAAACAACGGAGATGTTAGGAAGGGCTTCTCTCAAAGAGATTTTTGGGTGTGGTTTTTAATAGAGTGCAGCCAAGAGAATTCCAAGGAGGCCCTACTCTTCTTTAAGAAATGCTGTTGAAACGCCCACCAGTTTGGATTGAAGGGGACAAAATGTTAAGAATGAGGAAAGATCCTTAGACTCCAGAATTCTACTGGCAAGAAGTAGGCTGAGAAAGTTGGTTAGTCACCAGTGCATGATTCTTTTCACGAAAAAGGGAAGATGGCACAGTGACAGAAAGGAAAGTCCAGCAGGTAGAACTAAGAGCTCTGGAAAATGATTTCTAGATCTTGAGACCTAATCAAGGCACTTCTAACATTTGCCAGGCTGGATTTCAGAATTTCTACGGAGTAGTACCAGCCCTCTGCCTTCCACATTCTCCCTCTTTGAACAAGAGTGTGTAGGGCAGTTATCCTTCCCTTGTCCCTATATTGTTCATTGGTGTGTGTGTGTGTGTGTGGGGGGGAAGACAATATACCTTTCTGGTTGCACATTTCTACAGATGGGTAGAAGCTATACGTGAGGAACACCACCCAAGAAGCCTTTTGACACATGTCACTGATTTAGATGATGCTGCTGAATTTTGAGCTGATGCTGTAATAGGATGTAACTTCCAAGGTCATAGAATATCTGTGGCTTCCATCTTGAGTGTTTTCTCTTGTTCTTTCATGGATTTCTCACCCTGGGGGGACCCAGCTGCGATTTTGAGGGGCAGTTCTCTGGAGAGGCCCATAAGACGAGGGACTGTGACCGGCTATTAAGAGTGTAAATGAACCCCCAGTGAAGGTGGAAGTCAAGCTGTTGGCCAGGGCTGCAGTCTTATTTGGAGGCTCAATTTACCAGGTTCAGAGGAAATCTACTTCCATGCCATGAATCTACTCCTGACCCGAAGAAACTGTGTAATGTAGTACATATTTATTGTTTCAGGGTAGTTTCTTATGTAACAATGGACAAGTACCATGGGTATGAGGCTGCTAACTGACTAAGGTGGTAGATGTCAAAGAAACTCTTATTTCACGGAGAAAAATAAGTCCTCTGTTTTCAGCATATAAATCTCTGTGGAGGAGGAGGTTGGCCAAATTGCACACGGAAATCAGGGCTTATCTAGGAGGAAAGGGAACGACATTACATATCTCATCTCTTCTCCTTGAGATCTAGAGTTAGAAGACTTTATCTAGATGCACTTGTATTATTCTGTTCATGTCCCAGTGGCATTATGTACAACAGAATTGCTGAATGTTTGGATAAGAGTTAGAATAAAGGCCTGTAGAATGACACTGGTACTGGGTTGGATGAGATGAATGGGAATCAGTGTGTCTGGCTTACTAAAATGGTAAGCACTGAAAAGAGCTCCGAATCACCTCTTCTGGGAGAATATAAGAGAAATAAGTTCCACAGTAAGCCTAAATTGGGCTTTAATATTCTGCCATTCCTCATAATACCAGGAACAAGGGATTAAATCCTAGTTGTTAGGTTCTGGAAGCAGCTTTTGTAGAGAGCCACCCCGTTTGCAACACTGTTCGTTAGAGACACATTTCCCAGTGGACAGAGCACAGTCTGAGGGCCTTACATGCCAAATTCTTCCTTCTTTCCTCCCAAATATTTGAATGTTCGTCTTACAGTTTCTTGTTTATTTGCAGTCTCACAGTTTCTGGTTTATTTGCAGAAGTTACAGCAAAGAGCAGAACAGATCCAGTCCTTGGATCTCATGGCCACCCTTGACTTGCGAGAATGGCTAAAGGAAGAAATTGTAAGACCTTTCATCCAGAATGCCACGGTCAGTTGGCTCAAGTTTAATTTTCACTGAATTGAAAGCTGAACAATTGCTACTTCTCTCGGTGAAACCGTGCTCTGGCACAAGTGCAAAAACAGAGGCAGGGGATTGGGGGTTAGCTGCTGTTCTTCAGCCGTGGTTTGCTAAGACCAATTTCCACTCAGTAGCCATAGTCAGGGCACTGAGACAGGACAGAGTAGGGCTGCTCTCTCTGCTCAGGACTCTCTCAAGCACATAGGAATTCTTTAACATAGGAAGCACAGGAAATGGGGGCTTGGAAGGAAGGCAGACTCTTTGTGCTTACATTTCTGTCTGGGGGGCTTCTGCATCTCATATTGCAAACTGAAAGTTGCAGATCAAACTGCAAAGTAGTCCATCCCGGTTACATATAAAAGTTATTGGGCATATTAAATTCTGATTCTAAAGCTAGATCAATTTAATTTATTAAAATGCCCTCAAGAAACATATTCCTGATTAAATGAAAACCTGCTTTAATGAGCCTAAGCGAAACATTCTTTGTGAGTAAACATTTATTTTACAAGTATGTGTACACACACACACACACACACACACACACACACACACATGCACACATACAAAGAGCTTATTCAGCCCAGGTAAGGTTTAAAAAAAAAAAAAGACTATTTGCAATTTCAGAGCAAAATATTTTAAAAATGTATACAAGCGCATTCATAACCTTTTGAGTCAAATCCATATGGCAAATAATATTGCAAGGCAAATATTTTGCAAATGTTTATGTTCTTCCACCTGCAGCTAAGTGCTAGCTAAGATTTAGCAACTGGCAGTGGTTTGTGGAAGTGTTAGCCAAGCAAGCACTTTGCTATTACTGGCCAAAGTAGAGGCAGGTTTCATTGTCAGTGGTTCAGACTAAGAGTTCCATAAAGTTACGTTTACCAGGGAGTAAATACCTGCAGTTGGAACCTAAGACATGCCCATGGCTGGATAAAATAGATGCTTGTTATTTTTGTCCTTGTGTGAATTACAGCCGTATTTTCTTCCTGAATAAAAAGAGAGCACATAAAACCTTGTTATATAGCATGAGTATTTGTTAACAACTCACTTTCCCTTGGATATCATAGATTAAAACAGTACCTTGGCTTGGTTCATAGACTTTATGGTTAGTTGTCCTTAAGGAACTACACCTCAAACATGTCTCACTTTAATCATCATCTAGCATGCTAGACTATTTGAGTATAATTTCTGCAAATAAGTATTTTTAATTTTCAGGGCACCTGGGTGGCTCAGTCGGTTAAGCATCTGCCTTCAGGTGGGGTCATAATCTCAGGGTCCTGGGATGGAGCCCTGCATTGGGCTCCTTGCTCAGCAGGAGAGCCTGCTTCTCCTTCTCCGTCTGCCCCCCCCACCCCAACTCATGCTCTCTCTCTCTCTCTCTCTCTTAAATAAATAAATAAAATCTTAAAATATAAGTGTTAGTTTTCAAAGTTGTCTTGAAAGTTTGGGTAAAATATGCCAATTTTGTACCATTTCATAATTCATCTAGTCCAGAGGAAATAATTTGGTGCTTTCTTTGTTACCACTTTTGAAACAAAGAACAGGATAGTAAGATTTAATAGCTAGTATATTTAGTAAATACAACACTTTCTTAAGTTTTTATGTGTTCTAATATGAAGATTGGACTCCAGCAATTTCATTTTCTTCCCTCACTGACCAATCAAATTATGAGATATTTTAAATATTAGAATGCAATACTTTATAAGGTATATAACTGATTTAAATCTCTGATAGCTCATTTTCCTAATATATACGTTAAAAAGAAGAGAAAATAGTTCAGGGTTAATCACATCTCATGAATTTCTAAGTATAATACAAAGAGAAAATAGTACATTAGGATCGAGAGGCCAATGCTATTTTAAGGCCATGATAATTTTAGGAAAGGTACATCACTTTGCAGTTTAGATATTCTTGTTTCGTTTCTACAGCAAAGTAGTTAATGAGTTAAAATTGAGTCTAAAAGGAAGATTATCAGTCTCTTGGCTGTGCAATTTCCACATATCTGGACGTGGAGATCTTTTTTTTTTTCCCTATCTTAAAAGCACTTTCTGTGCCCCAGAGATAGAGAATTTGTGATTTTGTTAATGGGTTATCTACATTTATAATTATTGAGTCACTTAGCAATGTTCCCTGCTTGGGGGGAATACTTTGCCCAGCTCTGACGGAAGGGAGGAGCTTTTTCTCAGAAATAAATTTATCTTAAAGTATGCATTAAGTCTGTTGGTGTTAATGCCTCTCTTGGTCCTAATAAATTATCACCTAAAAGGCTGTAGTCCCTTTCAATTCATTCTAGTCCTTTATTTCTTCCAGTGTATTGAGAAATAACTGACATAGATTACTGTAGAAGTTTAAGGCATAGAGCATGATGATTTGATTTACATATATTGTGAAATCTTCAATTTCTCTTTTAAGTCAGATAGCGTAGGCGCAGTGCATGTAGCTTATGTAATGCTACTGAAACTCAGTGAAGGGTCAGGACTGAGAGGGAGTACTACTGGATTAATGTGTCAGTAATTGCTTATCACCAGCTGACGTGAAAAATGGTTGGGCTGACAGTGGGTTGGCAGTTGAGCCTCTAGCTAAAGAGGCTTTCAGCTAAAAAGTATTAGAGCTGGGATGACACCCGAAAACCCTCCACTATGTCAGATTTGAAATGAACAAGGAATCTACAGATTATCTGTGTATGTGTAGAATGCTTTCTGCTCATGCCTCCTTTATTTTGATGAGTTCAAGCCTCCTTTTCTTGTCTTTGGGAAGGTATAGACTAATGATGCTCACCTACCACTCCTGAACAGAATGTGAACACATCCATCTCATGTACGTGAAGTAGCAAGAGAAATCTCGTTCCATTGAACTCAAACTGACAATGACTATAATCCCTTATAGCAGTATTTCTCCTGAGGGACAGGCATCACAATAGGTATTTTCTTCCTTGTACATAGCTAAGACATGGACAAATCTGCATTTATGCTCAGTTTTCCTGAATTCATTCTATCATGATCATCATCACACTGATAACAATGACGTTAATGCAAAAGAGCAATTTTTCCACAAACTAGTGCCAGAAAAATTTGACTGAGGAAGTATTTCTTATTGATCACCAATGGAGTGATAATAGAGGGAGGGAGGGAAGGAAGGTAGGAAGGTAGGAAGGTAGGAAGGTAGGAAGGAAGGAAGGGGGAGAGAGAGATAGAGAAAGAAAGAAAGAAAGTAAAGAAAGAAAAGAAAAGAAAAGAAAAGATGAAAAGGAAGGAAATTCTTCTTTCTTTAAAGAGTACGGCTTCGTGTTCTAGGTTGAGATACGCCATTTTTGAAGGTCTGGCTAAGTCATACCTGGGCAGTTAGTCTTCATGTTACCTAAGAAAGAGAAGAAAAAAGATATGTTACAATGGAAAAGTGTGTTCCTTTCTGTAGCTGGCTTCTATCAGATGGGAAAAGGAGAGTTTGTAGGATTATTCAGGTGGCAAAGACCAGAGCTCTGGCTGAATACCGCACCTTGGAGATGCATGACCTGGGGTGCCGAGTGCGCACTGTGGCAGGACTCAGGGAGATAGTGTCCAGGAGGTGGTGATGGACAAGACTGAAAAGGAGGCACTGCATTGCAGGACCTCACGTAATGCAGTGATGTTCACCTGAGGCCAGGACCCTCCTCTTTTAATCTCGTAGGATATCCTAAGCCTGGGCATTCTGTGTGATCTCATAGAGAGAGAAAGGAGCCCAAGTAGTTCCTGACTTTAGGCCTTGTGACAATTTTGGTATGTAAGCTTTTGGAGCCAGAGTTGCTTTACTTTAGAAAGATAGAGACCATTGGCATTTGTTGCTTTTTAAGTACCGTGGGCACAACTAATAACTATTATTATATTAACAAAAATTTCCTTAGTTTCCTGTTATGTGCTCATGTATATTTTATTTCTAATCCTTGCAAAAACCATCTTAGGTAAGTCTCCTCTTGATGGTCTTATGTGTCTTTATGTGTCCATTATAATAGTCAATATGTCAGTAACATAGCTATTCAATCCTGCCTTAGTTGATTCAGTAATTTTTTTGCCCACTATGTGTCAAGTGCTGCTCTAAGTATTGAGAATAAATAAGAGAAACAAAGTATCTGCTGTCTAAAAATGGAAGACACTAAACCAGAGGCATCTTGAGGTAAGGACTATATACTATTCAGCCTCTTATTCTCAGATGCCCAGAGGTAGAATAAGGTAACTAACATTGGTTGTGTACTTCCTTTTGCTTTGGTAAGGATTTCTATGTTATATTAGAGTTCAAATTACAAAAAAATACAGCTTTAGCCAGAAGGGAGACTATTGGTAGATCTGCAAGATAGCCCTAAGAACCTAGGGACCAGAACTGAGGGAATTCAGTCTCTCTCCAACCATCAGTTATATTAGCTTTATTCTCTCCTGCTACACATAGTCTTTCTCTAGTTGGTTTGGCATTTTTACCAACATCTACTGATTGGCTCTCTTCCAGTTTGATGATCTGGTAGGCAAAGGGGCATTTGCCCCAGCTGTAGTTGTAATAAGCCTGGGACTGTCTTGACTTCAGACAAATGCTCAACCTTGGAAATTTACCAGGAAGATGAGGTCACTCTAATTGGTCCAGACTGGACCTATCAATCACCTCTATGTTCAGCGCACAGGACTAGCTTTTAGTGGGAGGCGGAGCCTGAAGGGGATATATGCCAAGCAGACTAACACAGCTACCAGACATAATGCTTACGACAAGTCAGAGAAAAACCTTCATATTTCTGCATTTTACAAAAAACTTAATTTTGTCTGAACGGCATTAAGTAACTTATCTATATTCACTCGGCTTATGGAGGTGGGATTCAAACCCTGTTCTAACTGCTAGAAATCTGGTGCTCTTTTTGCTGTGCCATGTGATTACCATGATGCCTGGAACATGACTGCTCCTAAGAAATAGTCACTGAATAAATACATGAGTATGAAACTATATGTAGCTAGGATAATCCAAAAAAGAAAAAAAAAAGCTATGCAATTTTTACCCAGAATTTAAATTGGAATATATATAAGCCTATGAATTTTTAGATTTGAGATGAGAATACTTAACAAGATTTATGTATAAATATGTATATGAACACACTGTGATATACTTGGGGAACTATGAATACAAAAGTACAAAAATAATTACTTCAGTTCCCATGTAGAAAGTGCTATTTTCAATTTACTTAGAGAAGACTTTTTAAAAAAAAGTTTTGAAGTTGCCAAAATCACTTGTATTTTGACAGAATGAATCAGCAAAATGTACTCTGCTGGCATATGGGGAATAATTTTCTCACTAAAATGGCTTGTAATTGTTAATTGGGACATTTTCCACTGTTGTCTGGACTGTTCTGCACCTTCTTCCTAGCTTGTATCTTATGGTGGTGAAACTTATGCATGAGTTCTGACTGGCAGTTCTTGCTTGTCAGTGGCCATATGTGAGGATGAGCAGATGTTCTAAATATTGACTGCAGAAGCTTACCTGTGGTGTCTCAGTATAAGTGCCTTTAGAAAGGTGTGTTCCTGAGAAACACTTTACAAAAACCCAGCTTCCTATGGCTTAGCCAGGGATAGCCCTACTTGGAGAATGGTGGATGTGCCGCAGGTCATGGAAAGATCGTGACAGGAAGGAAGCAAAATCAGGAGCGGTTGCTCCTTGTAGAATCTCTTCGGGCACTCAACAAAGTTCATTTTTCCTGCCTCCCTTCATCACCTCTATTGGAAGTCAGCAAACTTTTCTGGTAAAGGGACTTTTCTATAAAGCTTAAAATCTTTTAATCTTTGCGCACCATAGAGTTGCTGAGGGTGGCTACCTCACTCTGCTTTTGTAGTGCAAACATAGGCAACACAGAAACAAGTACACATGACCGTGTCCTCCCAAAAATTAATTTGCCAAAACTGGTGGGGGAGACCCTTTTTGGCCTGTGGGCCCCACTGTGTTGACCCCTGGCTTATATGGAGGCTGTTGTTAAATCGGTGTCACCTTTATACATCTGTTGGACTGTTTGCTCTATGAGGTGCTCTGTACTGGGTAAGGAAGACTGTGATGATATCGTTTGCCTTGGGGGTTATATATCTAACATGAAAGACTGTGCAAAAGGCCATAATGTTGCATATGGAATGCAAATATAAAGGTTTTTCAGAGTTTATGGGAGAGACCTAAACAAAAACTTGAAGGACAGATTGTAAATCAAGAGCTTAGAAAGTTTTAAATGTACGGGAGATAGCAAAGAACTCAAGCACAAAGAAGCAAAAGTAAGGACCTGACTAAGTGAAAGTCATCATGACTTGCGTCTTAAACAGTATGAAGCTTGGGTTCAGATCGTGGAGGGCCTTGAGTGCTGGGATAATGAGTCTGGGTTTTATTTTTAAGCAGTGAGGGGCTGGGAGGGCTTGGAAAAGAGGGGAATGAGGTAAGCTTTACATCAAGGAGCTGGATGTTTGGATTGGCATGCAGAGAGCTTGGAAGTAAGGAGATGAGGAAGGAAGTAATTGGAATTGTCCAAATAGGTGGAGTAAAGACTTGATCAAAGTGTTGCAAAGTGGTATCTATCTATCTCTCTATCTATAGAATATGAATATTATAATATGTCTTATATTGAATATTATAATATGAATATTATACAAATGATACAATATCATGAATGTTATATGAATGTGAATATTATATGAATGTGAATATTACATGAATGAATATGAATATTGTATGATATGAATATTATATATTAATATATAATATGAATATGAGTTGATAATAAGAATTGAATATGAATGTTACAATACGTCTTACATTGATATATATAATATAAATATATAATTAAAATAAATATTATATATTATATACAAAAGAAAAAAACAAAAAGAAATTGGCAGGAAAGACAAGAGTTAGCATGATTAATTATTAAGGAAAGACAGAAGTCAAGCAAGACTTTTAGGAGCCAAACTTGGAAACGAGGAGAAAAGTACTCATATTTAAAGAAATAGAGATGTCATGGGGTAAGACCAGTTTGGGGAGAAATGTGATTAATGTAGCCTTGAATATATGACACATAATGGAAAAAAGATAAAAAAGGCTGAGTCCAGTGACATGAGGCATTCTGTGCAAATAGAAAGCTTCTTATCTTTGAGAGTTACATAATGGGAATGTATAACTCAAATTGCCTTACTCTTTTATAATAAATTATTAGATCAATGACTTAAATTACATTACCAATCTTATGGGATCAGCCATCAGTCCCGAAGAGTAGTAAATTCTCTTGTTTATTTTATAAGAGAAAGTACGCAGGTGAATGGATGTGATAGGCAGAACTGGAAGTTGAATTAAGGCATGCGCTTCACGTAATATATTTTATTAACTGTCAGTGATCATTGTTTTAAAGATTAATGGCTATCTCCTGGTTTAAATTACAGTACATTTCATTGCTAGTAGCGATCAAATGATATAAAATTGTAAAAGCTTCATCAGTCTAAATCACATCTAATAAATTGGGGCATATGTTTTGATAAAGAACAAAAAAGAAACAGAGCTAAATCATGAATTTTGTAATTACTGGTTGACATGGGAATAAAATGCTAGGTTGGATTTTCAGACCTATGTTTTTATTTAGAAGTAATTGGTAATGTCATTTGGTAGTTAAATTTAATTCTAAATTGAGATGTGGGGACACTTGTATTTTTCAAGTGACAAAGGACATTGGTTATTGAGGGGTAACATTACAAAAATGACATTTTAAGAGCTTTAACTGCTTAATAATTGATAGCATTTCAATTGAATGTGTTTTCTCTTCCCAAAAGGTTTAGAGATTATCCCAGATGTTGTAAAAATTAATTCTAAGATCACTTCTGTGTTGTGAACGAGCACCAATAGAATCTGTATTTTGTAGAGTTAGGCCTTGATACAGATTATTATACTAAATAGGGTGCCTGATTTTCCCCCCAAATCCCCAAAAAGCAGGATTTGAAGTACACAAGGGAAACTTTGTATCCATCCCTCAGTTTTGGTGCTTTTTTCTGTGACTCCTCGGGTTTGCAGAAGATGCAATACACATGGGAGGTGTAAAGATTTGTACTTTGCATCTGAAGATTGGCAAACAATGCATTGGTGAAAATAGAATTTTCTTTGGAATTCAGTAATAAGTTCTAAGGGAATGAAATCAAATCAATAGATATAAAGGAAAAGGGGCAAGAATAATACCATGAGTCTCCTTTCTTCTCAGTTGAGGTAACAGACAGACAGCAACTCAGAGTTGTCTTCCTTCATGTATATAGATAGAAAATTGGATTCATGAATATTCTTAAGTAGAGTGCTTTAAGTATTTTGAAGAGATATGTTTTGAAAGTTCTGGATATGTGAAGGTTGGATTCAAGGATAAGACACTGACAGTCTCATGAAGTAACAAATGGAGTGGAGTTGAGTTGCACTGTGTCATAAGTGGGAAACCAGAAGGACAAGGGCAGAAGGCTAAATTCTATGCACATGAAAACCATGTTGTAGTAAAAGAAAATCCATGCCCAAGTAAGGACCTCCATCAAGGGGAAAGCAGACTTATTTAATACAGATTTGAATTAAGACACTCCTATGATTCTACAGTTAAAAAGACTATTAAAATCACAACATGCTTGATGGGTTAGAATTCTTATCAAAAGGAAAGGGTATATTTTTTCTGCAGGTTGGTGTAGGGCCTGGCAGGGGTCACCAAGCATTCACGAGTGGTTGGATGATAACCCCAACTTATATTAACTACTAATTTATTTGTTCTCTACTCAACATGAATTTGTGGAAAAACTAAAATGTCTTCCTAGATTAAAAACCCAAGTATGGGATGCTAAACAGGGGTAAGTACAGTCCTAATTCTCCAAACTGAACGAAAGCATTATCAGTCAACACATGAAACATGACCACTTTAACAGTACAAGAACTGCATTTGATATTTCCTATTATTGAGTTAGTAAGGAGGCGGTTTCACCCTTTTCAGATATTTCTGACTTGAGTTCCTAATGAAAAAGAAGCTTCTCCATTTGGGCAAATAGGAGATGGTTTCAGAAGTCATCCACTGTGATCCTTCCAAGTTAGGGGAAGCTCCTAGCTTGTCTTCCTATTGTGACTCAAACTTCTGAATTTGATTCTTGCTAAGGTTAATCAGATCCTTAAGCCAGGCTTGTGTGCAACACTGTCAGGGAATTTTCCATAGTGCTTAGTAAAATCCATCTTCCTTGGGAGCCAAAGATTCAGCCATTTTGGGAACAGAGTACTTGAATAATCATAATTGTGAACTCCACCTACTTAAGCCAGGGCTAGAAGTTATGATTTTGGATGAGGTGGGCAAGGAGAAGAAAGGAAAAAAAAAAAAAGAGAGAGAGAGAGAGAGAGAAAATTTTCTAGTCAATCCTGAGTGGATTTTGCCTCTGGAAGCTAACTGCTAGATTGGATGGGGTGTTCAGATTTAAGGAAACATTCAAAGGTAAAGGGATAGGTTTGTTAAAATAGAAACTGATCAAAAATAGATGGATGTATGTCTTTATTGGTGGAGATGGAATGGAATCAAGGCAAGAGCTCAATGAGGGAAGGAAATTAGCCAGTGATTTATCAGGCTGTGGAGATAGGACTGGGAATACAGAAATAAGAATGGGAAGAGAGACTCTGGAAACAAACAAGTTCAGGTTTGGGCTGAACGATTTTCAAGATACAGGAAGTTGTGTCATTTGTATATATTCACTGAAAAGTCCTGTGGGTCTGGTGTCAGGAAGAAAATACTGTACATTTCCTTGGAAAATCATGTGCAGTCCCAGGGAAGTCTGCAGGGGGGTTCCTGAGATGCCATGGGCCTACAAACCAACAATTTGTATGCTACGACTTAGCCAATCAAATTTCCCAAGCTTACTACAAGGCACAACCCAGTTAAAATATATGTGTATATTGGTGGGAATTTTTCTTTTCTTTTTCAGTTTTTAAAAGATTTTATTTATTTGAGAGAGAGAGAGAGTGAGCAGAAGGGATAGGCAGAGGGGGAAGCAGACTCCATGCTGAGCAGGGAGCCCGATGCGGGACTCGATCCCAGGACCCTGAGATCATGACCTGGGCTGAAGGTAGATGCTTAACCAACTGAGCCACCCAAACACCCCCAGTGGGAGTTTTTCAAATGACAAAAGGACAGTGATGACATCACAGCCAAATTTGTGCCCTGTTACAGGCAGTAGTCGGCCATCTCCGCTTTAGCTTTCACTGTTCATTTGGGCTTTGTATTGGTGGTATCATAAAGACTAGCCAGTGATCCTACAGACAAGGAGATGAAAACATTCAAGCAACATATTCAAAGTACTGACTCACTGTGGGAGAGCAGAAGACTTGCGTATTTCCCATCCTAACCTGAAAAGCAGTCACTGTTTTCAAGTGCAAGCCCTTTACTACTTCTATCCTAGTTTATCAAATATGGCAAGTGTGGAGTCTGAGCTCAGATGATGTTCAGCCTCTTGAATTTTTCCTAGAGAGTAATTTGAGTGAGCATCACATTAAGAGCAGCTTCATTAATAACTGTGGCAGCCAGTGTGGTCTCTAGGGTAGTTACACTAAATGTATTTACATATAAAAGTGATTATTCTTTAGTCTCTATGGAGATATGGAAATGTGCATGGCTGATTCCAACTGCACTGGATTGTTGAGATAGTATGATACCAAAATATTTCAGGACTCAGAAAGAAACTTGGAATTTACATTTTAGTGTTGACGTGCAAATGCTATCATTACTCCACCTTTGACAATACCTTTAACAAATGTGGACCTAATGACTACACCAAAATATGCTCTCTTATAATTTGGGCAATAGAAAATATCACTTTGACTTTTCCCCAGCTCCCAATGCATTTTATTTAAGAGGAGGCAACATGAAGAATTATGTAATTGATTAGGCAAGTGAGTAACTGGCACTTGAATAGAAGTGGCCTCTTTCTGTCAAGAATGGAGTTCATTATTTGCCACTGTTAGAAGAACGACATGAAGTCAATAAAGCACTTGGTGCAATTTCTCAGTCGCTTTTTAACCAGTGTATAGTTGCTGTATGTGATCCAGTGTCAAAAGATTGTCGGGGTATATGTGCTATTTGGAACTGTATTAGATGTGAAAATTATTTATTTTTCTAATTCATGCTTACTCTTCTTTACCTTTTGGTCTTTGTTTTGGAAGTCTGAACTAACAAAGACACCCAAGTCAGAGGCATCTCTATGACTGTGAAAACGGATGCATCACACACAAAAATTACTACTAGATTTGGACAAAGTTAAGACGTTATTTATGCTGTTCAAAAGAGCCAGTTTTGGGATTCCTCTTCTAGTAGCGACCCTAACCCTTTTGGTCTTTGGGATGGTAGATAAATCCCATGCCACTCTGTATCCCTAAAGGTCTCTGGGCTGTTTTATTTTACTTTCTTGGGGTCTATAACATCTTTCTGAATCTTGCCTATTGACAGTAAGAAAATGTGTATATCATGGATTATTTTGTGCAGTAACACAATCAGATTTGCTGAGTTTTTATTTATGTATGTTTTTTAGTGGGTAGGAAATAAATTGTGCCATGTAAAAAGTGAGGGTAGCTTATATTAAATAACTATCATGTGCCATATCACGTTTTGGTAGTTTATTCAACTTTATTTTTTGTTTTCTGCATAGCATTTGAAAATTGTATGGAGCCAATTCATCAGATTAGGAGAAAAGGGCCACTTTGGTATATTACTGACATTGATCTAGTAAGTTGATTATCTCATGACACATTTGAAGTACATTGATGATGATGAAATCCCACTGATCAAACAGGTATAACAGAAGCAGAGTAATATAATTTAATCAGCCCGTTGACATCAATAGTTATTGTGCACATAGATTTAAAAACAAGAAAATTAAAAAAATAAAATAAACAAAAAAATAAAAACAAGAAAATTTGCACAATGCAGGTTTAATGCTTCTGAGAAAAATTCTTCTATATCAAAAGTACTATTCGCTCCAAACAAAAAATGAATACTTACACACAGGTATCACACTCACGTGCATCCTCATGTGTACACAAATTGATATTAACAGTCATTCAAATTATGTTTCAGTAGTTTCACTGGAGGTTTGAAAGGATGTTCATTGAAGAAGGTAGTGAGAAAGACTGCAGCTGGAAGAAGCTGGTAGAAGTGTGAGGAGAAAGACCAAATCTTGAGATCCTGTGAGAAAGAGTCAGGATCCTTCTGAGGTCCTGTTTACTTTAATGAATGTGATCTCTTAATTCTGATTCCCAGGCAAACATTACTGTGATATTTAGTTCTTTGATTTCTTTCATTAGAGTTATCCTCTTTTTTTTTGGATGGAGGTCCTGTACATATTTGATTTATACCTGAGTATTTCTTTTTTGAGTGCTATTGTAAAGAAGTAAGTAAAAATGTATCTATGTAAAAGTATGTAAAAAAAGGTTTTAATTTCAAATTCTATTTTTTCATTGCTGGCATATATAATAGTATAAAAGTAATTGACTTTTATCCTCAGCAATTTCAGAAAGATTTTTTTTTAAATCTTTTCTGGAAATGTCTACATAGACCCTAATGTCATCTGCAGACAAAGGTAGTTTTATTTCTTCTTTTCTTCTTAACCTGTAAATCACTTATTTCCTTTCCTTATCTTTGTCACTAGCTAGGACTTACAGTAGTACAGTGTTTGGTAAGAGCAGTAACAGAGGACAGGTTTGTGATAGGTTTCAGATGCTTCCTTTCATATGTTGCTGAATTCAGGGTTTTTTGTGTGTTTTGTTGAGGCTTTTGGCATCAGATATTCATAAGGCATGTTGGGCTCTGGTTTTCTTATAGTGTCTTTGTCTTTGGTTTCAGGATAAAGTGGCCTCATATAATGAGTTACAAAGTGTTCCCTCTTCACTTTTTGGGAAAAGTTTTAGAAGAAAAGGTTATTATTCCCTAAATGTTGGTAGAATTCACCAGTGAAGCCACCTGGTCCAGGGCTTTGCTTTGTGAGGAGATTTTTAATTACCTCTTCAATTTCCTTACTCGTTATAGGTCTATTCGGATTTAGTTTTGGTAGGTTTTTGCTTCAAGGAAATTTTCCATTTTATTTGGGTTATCTAGTTGGTTCCCTACAGCTGTTAACAGTATTCTTTTATCCTTTTTACTTCCATAGAATGGGTGGTAATGGCCCCACTTTTATTTCTGATTTAAGTAACAGTGGATCTCTGCTTAAATCTAACATGAATAAAAAAATTACTTAAAGAAAAAATAGGCTACATTAGTTTCCTATCACTGCTTTAACAAGTTACCACAAATTTAATGGCTCAAAACAATGCAAATTTATTACTTTATAGTTCTGGAGGTCAGAAGTCTGAAAAGCATCTCACTGGGCTAAAATCCACATGTTGGCCAGGTTCTCTCCTTTCTAGAGACTCTAGGGGAGAGTCCATGTTCTTGCCTCTCCCAACTTCGAAAAGCTGTTCTCATTTCTTGAGTTACGGCTCCCTTCCATCTTCAAAGCCAGCAGGAGCTAGTGAAGTCTCTCTCACATTGTAGCTCTCTGATAGGAACACTTCTTCTTCCCACTTTGACTTTTAAGGACCTTGTAATTACCCAGTAATTCGATAAATCTCTCTTTTAAAAGATTATTTCCTAGGGCGCCTGGGTGGCTCAGGTGGTTAAGCGACTGCCTTCGGCTCAGGTCATGATCCTGGAGTCCCGGGATCGAGTCCCACATCAGGCTCCCCGCTCAGCAGGGAGTCTGCTTCTCCCTCTGACCCTCTTCCGTCTCGTGCTCTCTCTCTCTCATTCTCTCTCTCTCAAATAAATAAATAAAATCTTAAAATAAATAAATAAATAAAAGATTATTTTCTAGTTAGCAACCTTAATTGAGCCTGCAACCTCATTTCCTCCCTGTTATATCACATCACATATTCATATGTGGATATCTTTGCCCAGGCCATGATTTTGCCTACTGGACAGGCCATCTGGATTTTTGTTGGAGGTAACTTCTTTACATGTTTAACTTTCATTCAGTTTGGAGGTGAAATGTGGAGAGTAGGGGCTGTGAAGTACCGGGTAAGGATTATCCTAGCACCTAATCTTTTCTTCCTTTTGATTGAAACTTGGCAATTAATTGGTTGGAGGTGTCCATGTAAAGGGAGTAGTTGATGATTCCCTCAGAATTCTGACTTGGCTAACAGAATGGAGGGAGTGGTACTCATAAAGAGGAGGAGCCTCTTAGGAGCTATACGATTGGTTGAGGGGGCATGAAGAGTTCAGTTTCACATTAAATTACATTACCAAGTATACTTTTCTTCTGTAGTTAGGAACACGGAGTTTAGGAGGAAAACTTGTGGTGAAGATAAAACTTGAGGAGTTGTTCTCATAGGGGTGGTAATTAAAATTAGAAAAGTGGCTAATGTCTTCTTAGGAGTACTTACAGAATAAAAAGAGAAGAGGGCCTGACCTGGAAATTGAAACATGAACATTAAAGGGCCAGACTCAGACTGAGTCTTCTGCCATCAAGATTGAGAAAGTGTGGATAGACAGGTAGGGCAACATCATAAGAGGATCAGAAGAGGAGAGTATCTCCGGAAGGTGGGAACAATCAGAAGTAATAAATGTTACAGAAAGCTAATCTAAGTGTTTATTATTTTGATAATAATTATTAAGCTAATTAAGTGCCGGAAAAGAGGAAGTTGAAATTAGCTTTAAGCACATCACCTTGACAAAAGTTGGGCCAGTGCCTTCGTGAAAATAGTAGCCATGTTCAAGTGTACTGAGGAAAGAGAAAGGTATGAGTAGCTACCTGGAGAGCAATTATTACCTGTAGGGGACAAGGAGAGAACATGGGAGAAAGTTGACATTTGACATGTCATGACAGAACCATCAGTGACTTGTGTAGAGGGTACGGGGAAAGAAAGAAATGAGAAGTAAACACTTGAGTAGAAAAGAAGGATGTTTCAGCAAGCAAATACCCTGAATATCTCTTTCTTTGACATCAAAATAAAAAGAAAAGGATGAGTAAAAACACAGTCATGTTTTTTTCTTCTGACAGTCTACAGTTTGGAAAGTCTCATTTGGTTGCTTGCATTTTCTCTGTGAATCAGGAGGAACGTTCCTGTAAGGAATATTTTCTCTGTGAGTAAGGTACTGAATATGAAGGTAGAAGTGATGGGTTGGAGAGATTTGTGAAGAGGAAGTTTAAGGTAGCTGCCCCTGATAAGGTAGGACAAGTCTTTTTACAGTTGTTAATTGCTGTGAGTCAAGCAAATAAGATTTCACAGTTTAGCCTTTATTTCCTTAAAATTCCAATCCCCTTTGGAAGCTTGATTCATACGGACATTGTGGTGATCAGATTTATAAGATGGCTCCCGATGATCCCCGCTTCCTGATACCCATGCTCTAAGTAGTCTTCTCAACTGAAGTGTGGGCTGGACTTGGTGACTGGCTTCTAATAAACAGAATATGGCAAAAGTGATGGAATGTTACTTCTGAGATTAGGTTGTAGTAGACTGTGACTTCCAGCTTGCTAGCATTTTCTCTTGCTGTTCATTCACTTACTCTGATGAAACTCGTTGCCATGTTGTAAGCCACTCTTTGGAGAGATCCACATGGCAAGGAGCCAGGGAAGGAGGCCTCTGGCTAATAGCTGGTGGAAAATTTAGCCCTCTAGTTCAACAGTTCGTAAGTCACTGAATCTTGGAATAACCAGGTGAGCAGGCTTGGAAATGGACCTTCTCCCTGTTAAACATTAAACTGACGCCAGCTCTAGCCGACTCCTTTACTGTCAGCTTGTGAGAGACCAGAGGTAGAGGACCCAGCTAACCTGAACCTGTGACATAAGGAATATTATTGTTTTAAGCTACTAAGGTTTGATGTAATATGTTATGCAACTAATGAAAACTGATGCAGACATCATGTCCTATGTTAGGGATTAATCTTGGATTGCTATCAATAGAGAACAAGGCATAAGCCAAGTGGGTGGTGACTTTAAAAGGAGGTGTCTAAGTAGGAAGAACCTCAGTAAAATGTAGGTGCTTCAGTTGATTAATCCTGGTCTTATTTGGAGCTTTGGAAGATTAACCAAAAATCTTATTCTCCCATCTTCAAGAGAGATTTCTGTTGGGTAGGGTGGTCTTTTTCACCTTTTATCAATGAAATGAAGAATCTCAGACTGTTAAAGCAAATCGAACTGAGGCTTCTTATTCTCAATTAAGGACTTGAAGAGAGCCTATTTAAAGCAAGTTTTACCCTGGTGGAAACAAAGGGATTAAGTATGAAATTGACAGATATATATATATATAATGCAGAAAGTTCTTCCTCTGCATGCACAAGGGCTCATTAAATTCTTGACCAGATCACAGGGAACATTTTTCCTTCACTCGATATGGCTTACCCTTCCTGACAAATCCAAGATGGACACATCCTCAGGAGAAGATACAGTGAACAGAAAATGAATTCAGTCTCACTAGGCCTCATGCCTATTTCATTTCCATAAGTTTAAGAGTCGGCAATGTTGAACTGCAAAACTGGTCAAGGATTTTGAATAAAGGGACTCTGTGGTTGTAAAGAG
This sequence comes from Callorhinus ursinus, assembly GCF_003265705.2. NCBI lineage: Eukaryota > Metazoa > Chordata > Mammalia > Carnivora > Otariidae > Callorhinus > Callorhinus ursinus. The sequence continues at coordinate 4,016,309 of NW_027397092.1, read as the reverse complement.
CACCGGTCAGCTTAGGCCATTACTATTAAGAATTTATAAACAAGATTGGACATTTTAGGGAGATTTACGCATTTAGAAAAGAGTAGAGATATTTGGGGGCTGCTTTTTCAGATAAGAATGCACTATCAGAGGACTGATTCTTTAAATTCTTGTATACTACCTAGATCTGCATCTTAGAGTGAAAATGTTGGGTCAGCTAGTTCAAGCTCCCTTGTTCCTTTTATTGAGAGTTGACCGTAAGCCCGATCCTGGCTAAAAAGTTGGGACTTAAAGAGGAACATGAGGCCTTTCTGAATTAAACTAACAAAAGAGATAAACTGTATAGCTATGTAAGTTTCAATTAGCAGCTAATGGAAGTCTAAAAATGCAAAACATGAAACACTGATATCAAGGGTGTAATGTGTCCATATACAAGGGTATGATGTATCCATATGCCATTAATCACAACCCTCTGTGCTATTATGGTGAAGACCTAATCACAGAATGGCTAACGCATTGTCTCTGTCTTGGTGTTGATTGATAGAGACCTGTCTTTGATTAGTCTGTCTTCAGTTGTTTCTACAAGCATTTGCTACTTTTAGGGAGGGGTATTTATGTTCATTGCAAAAATCACGTAGTTTCTCCATGTCACTCAAAGTTGGTCAGATATTTAAATAGTACACAGATTTCAGTTCTGTTATTTTTTCTTCTCTGCTTGTATTTTTCATTGTCATACTTGATGTTAGTCAGGACTCTTTTTACTGTAAGTAAGGGAAGACACAGTTCCCGCGGCTTAAGTGAAAACAAAGTCAAGCAAAATAAAAGCAAAGCAGAAATAATTTATAGTCTGAAACTGAAAAGCCTAGGCGTAGAAATAGTTTCAGATACTGGCAGTATTCAGGGCTCAGACTCTGACCATGCCATACCATGCTTTGTGCTAAGCTGATACAATCCCAGGCCCTTTCCCAGAGGTGAGGTGGTTGCAGCGCAGGGGCCAGCAGACTTTTCTATAAAGGACCAGATAGTGAATATTTTTATCTTTGTAGACACATGGCCTTGGTCACAACTACACACCTCTGACACTGAAGTGCCACAGCAGCCCCAAATATTATACAAATGAATGGGTGTGCTGTGTTCCCGATTCCCTATGTCAGTAGTTAAATAAAAGTCATGGACCTCAGACTTAGGTACTCAGTCCTAACACAAAGTGATGAAACAGTGTTTAGCATAAAGCAACTAGAAGGTGAGGAGAGATTGGCCAAAGTTGTTCTCTATACTCAGGAGGGGGATGAGGCCAGGGAGAGCTCCAATCTATTGTTGCCCTGCACCATCCATCGCAACCTCCTTGACATGCTGCTGATAGCACTTGGCCACCCTGGTAAGGTGGGTTTTATGATGTCATGCAAACACCTGTACCCCTAAGGATTTTCCTGTCATCTCACTATTCTTCCATGATCCGTGTCAGTGTCAAGAATTCCAGTGTGTTATGCATGGGAAAACTCTCCTACATGCCCATGATCTTGACATTGTACTTTAGACCGCCTTGGAGTCTATGTCTTTTTTGGAGTCCTGCATCTCATGTTTGCTATACATTTTTGATCGTATGAATCAGCTGGGGTAAGTGTTAAGGTACAGATTGCTGGTTCTCACTGCAGACCTTCTAAGTCTGAAGTAAATCAGAAGGTTTTCTGAATCAGGAGGGGGCCAGGGCCGTTGACATTTTCAACCACTGCCCTGGGCGGTTCCCATGAACAGGCAAGTTTGGTGAATATTACTTTAAATAGTACTGTTTTCACATCCACCATGTTTCACTTGCATTATATTTGGGATGAAAGTTTAGGCCTGCCTTTCTTTCTCTCTTTCTCTCTTTCTTTCTTTCAATATGGTTGACACACAATGTTACATTAATTTTGGTGATTTAATAAGTGATTTAACAAGTTTATACATTATGTTATGCTCACCAAACTTGTAGCTACCGCATGTCACCATATAACACTACTACAATCCCATTGACTCTATTTCCCTATGCTGTAACTTTCATCCTTGTGACTTACTCATTCTGTAACTGGAAGTCTCTATCTTTCACTCCCCTTCACCTATTTTGTCCATCCCCCCAACCTCCTCCTCTTTGGTCACCATCAGTTTATTCTCTGTATTTATGGGTCTCTTTCTGCTTTTGTTTGCTTGTTTTGCTTTTTAGATTACACATATAAGTGAATCATTTGGTATTTGGTTTTCTCTGACTTATTTCACTTAGTGTCCATTCATGTTGTCACAAACAGGAAGATCTTATCCTTTCTTAGAGTTTTGTAATACTCCTTTTAAAATATGTACCACATCTTCTTTGTTCTTTCATCTATTGATGGACCCTTAGGACCCATATGTTGGCTATTGTAAATAATGCTGCGCTAAACATAGGGGTGCATTTATCTTTCAAATTAGCGTTTCTTTGGATAAGTACCCAGTAATGGAATTACTTGGTCATAATGTATTTCTATTGCTAATTTTTTGAGGAACCTCCATACTGTTCTCCATAGTCATTGCACCAATTCACATTCCTACTATTAGGGCATGAGGTTTTTTATTTTTTTTTCCTCCATATCCTTGCCAACATTTATTTCTTGTCTTATTGATAATAACCATGCTGACTGGTATTAGGTGATATTTCATTGTGGTTTTTTTTTTAATTTCCCTGTTAGTGATGTTAAGCATTTTTTGTATGTCTTTTTGCCATTTTTATGTTGTCTTTGTAAAAAAAAGTCTATTCAGGTCGTCTGTCCACTTTTTAAATCAGATTATTTGGGTTTTTTTGGTGTTGCATTGTGTAAGTTTTTTTGTTTATTTTGGATATTAGCCCCTTATTGGATATATCATTTGCAAATACCTTCTTCCATTTGGTAGGTTGTCTTTTTGTTTTGTCAGTGGTTTCCTTCATTGTGCAAAAGTTTTTTATTTTGCTGTAGTCCCAATAGTTTATTTTTGCTTTCATTTATCTTGCCTGAAGAGACATATCTAGAAAAATTTTGCTGAGGCCAATGTCAAAGAGATTACTATGTTGTCTTCTAGGAATATTATGGTTTCAGTACGTCTGCTCTTTTTTATTGTGATGCGAGTGTGACATTCTTTGCTTTATACTAGAGAGTAGTCTTCCATTATGGCTGTATAGTAGAATCACCTGAGATGTTTTAAACATACTCACTATTGTGGTCCAACCACCTTCCCCAAGATACTAACCTACTACATGGTTGACAATCACTGGTATAGGAAATGGCTATGTGAAAACTTACATATAAGTTGTTCTTTATTTTTGTTCCCCAGAACAGTACTTATCCAACACTGACATAATGTCACTGAAAAATCCTGCAATATCCTTTACCAGTCTAGTTTTAGAAACTTTTTCATGTAATTCTTGAGGTCAAGCTGTGGAAGGTATAAGATTCTAATTAAACACAACTATTGTGTGATACAGGAAATTTTCAAATGTTAAATGAAGAGTTTTCCAAACCCTTGCTGTTATTTCTTATTCCAAAATAATGTCACCAGTATACTTTCACGGGTAAATACTCAGTTGCCATTTATTCAGAATATCAGGAAACAGTCTTATCCTAAAATGATTAACTCTGATTTTATAAGATAAATTATAGTACACATTTTCCCCAGTCTATAGTGATTAAAATGGCACACAGTATTTAGAAGCAGCTGTTTAGAACTTAAGTCCTTTTAAGATGGGAACAGTATCCACAATTTCCAACACCAAGCTAAGTTCTCAGGCCAGGGTCACATACTCAAAATCTTGGCAGCAAATTTAGTGATTTGAATGGGATCGACCCAAGCATACTCATGGCAGAAGAGTCAGGTACTATGGAGAGCCAAAATGAATATCTGGATTATTCTAGGCACTGATAGTATGTAATCTCCAATAATTCTCAAGAACCATAGGAGGTAGTAATACTGTTTTCTCCCTTCTTGGGTGGAAGAACAAACAGGTCTACGATAATTACAGAATGGGTATTTATTAGAGCCCCGAGGCTACCCAAAATCATACCCAGCCCCCTTCATTCTCCCTCACAAAGGAGAACACAACAGGGCTAAAGGTCTAGAATATTAGAATTAGGGAGGAGACAGTGAAGATCGTTAGAAATGGGGCTTTAATATTGTTTCAGATAATTCCTCATCCTCACAATATATCATCTGTGTTCCATCTCAGAACTGTGTATAAATTGACCTGTATTATGTTTATGGGTCTAGATAAGTCTTAGAAAGTAATGATCAGAAGATGGTAACAGAGTGTTCAGGTGGGTTGGCAAGCACAGTGCTTAAAGAACACAACCATGGGTCACTGTGAATGTTGACAGGGAAGCTGACAATGGGGGAGCTGTGTGTGCCAACAGTAGGAGCAAAAGGTGTGGAATCCTAGGCTGCTGATTCACAGGCAGATAGGTCACATCAGGCAGAATGGCCCAGCAGATTCACAGATGTCCAGCCTCTGAGAAGGAGGTGTCAAAGCAGAACAGAGCCCCACCCCTGTCTGGATCCAGAGAGAACATACAGCCAAGCAGAAAAGATTTGTGGAGAGGGATAATTACAGAGGTCATGTTGGACTCGATCAAATAGCAGCCCAGAGCTGGGCAAGGAGAGGTTGTGGCATTACTGGCTGTTGGAATTTGGAGTCCATGCATTTCCTCCTGTCTCATGTTGAATTGGTTCTAAGATGTGAGAGTAGAGCTGAGACTAAAGGAGACTATGTGGCCCCAGGCTGTTGGGAGAAGTCAGCTTACTGTCTTTTAAAATCAGGCTTCTGCAGCCTTTTCTGCAAATATTGGCTCATGAGGTGACCTCTTTGTATTCCTCTTTGTAATTTATGGAGCATATAGCATATGCCCTGGAGATGCAGTCCCTCTCTTATCTCCTTCTTCCATACTAGCTTATCAGCATCTTAATGTGTTTTTCCCTGGAAAAAGGAAGGCTCTTCTCTAAGGAGATTAACTGATCAAATGCAACTGGGGCTACAAGGATGGATGTTAGTCTCCAAAGTGATACCCTCCTTGTTCTGACATTTTGAAATTCCCAACTTACTGAAAAACCACTCATCTGTTTGTAGGTAAATCAAAACCTCCAAGTCCTCAGAACCCTCAGTAAAGTTTTCTACCACCTCATTTTTAACCTTAAAAGGAAAACTGGATCACCAAACACTTGAAGAAAATAAACAACATGAAAAAGAAAGCAAAATGAACAAACAGATGTGATCCCAGAGGAAAATGTGAAAATTCAGAGGATGGAAGAGGAAAAAAATCATCAATATCCTCAGAGTAATCCAGTAGGACCATGAACAGGATGTTAAGGGAAAGGAGGGTTAAGAAAAAGTAAAAAAGAATATGGAAATTAAAAATTATATTTATTCAATAGAAGATTTAGCAAAGGTTAAGATAATTTAGAATATATTATTTATAATATATAATACAAATTTTGAAATATGGGCAATATGTTTAAATTGTTTTTGTAATAAATGAATTAATCTTGTAATAGCAGAGAAACACATACTCATCAGCCACATTAGAAGGTAGAATAAAGTAGAACAATATCATCGAGTTTTCAAGGAAAAAGTGTTTTGAACCTAAAAATCTATACTTAGTCAAATTATGAGTTCAGTATAAAGATAAGGTAGAATTAAAACATTATCAGATGTACAGTGACTAAAAATGGATGCCCATAAACCATTTCTAAGGAACAGACTTAAGGTATATTCCAGCAAAATCACAAGAGAAAAGCATGACTTAGGTGCAATTGTGGAACTGAACTAATAGTTCATGAAAAGAAATTCTAGGATAATAATGACGAATAGGTCTAGAAAGTGATTCATGCAAATTAAAACAGGAAGTCATCTATGATCTCTAAGGAAATAAGGTCTTCTGAAACCTATGGACTTTCAAGAGGGTCTAGAGGGGAGGGGGGTGGGGGGATAGGTTAACCTGGTGATGGGTATTAAGGAGGGCACGTAGTGAGTGGAGCACTGGGTGTTATACACAAACAATGAATCATGGAACACTACATCAAAAACCAATGATGTAATGTATGGTGATTAACATAACATAAAAAAATTAAAAAAATGGAATCTGCTAATACAAAGGGCTAGTAGGACTTAGAAAATATTGTTAATGTGTTGGTTCTTCTGTGAACAAATAAAAAGACAATTAGAGACTTGGGGTGGATGTGGTGGGAGTGGACAGAGGAGAAAACTGTCTAGTGAAGTCATGGTTTATATGGGTGCTTCTTCTTAACTTTGGCTACACATTAAGATCACCTGGGGAGCTATCAAGATCTCAGTGCTCAGTCCACACCCCAATTATGCCAGAATCTGGTGGTTGGGATCCAGGCAATATTTTCCTTCTTTTTCAAGTTTTTTAAAAAATTCTAGGTTGTTAACATACAATGTAATATTAGATTTGAGTATAGAATTGAGTGATTCACCACTTACATACAACACCCAGTACTCATCACAACAAGTGCCCTCCTTAAACCCCATCACCCATTTAACCCATCACCCCCTTTACCTCCCTTCCAGCAACCCTCAGTTAGCTCTCTATGGTTAAGAGTCTTTTATGGTTTGCCTCTCTCTTTTTTCCCCCTTATATTCATCTGTTTTGTTTCTTAAATTCCACCTATGAGTGAAATCATATGGTATTTGTCTTTCTCTGACTGACTTCACTTAGCATAATACCTCATTGCAAATGGCAAGATTTCACTCTTTTTGATGGCTGAGTAGTATTCCTGTGTGTGTGTGTGTCTGTGTGTGTGTGTGTTGTTCACCGGTTTGGGCTCTTTCCAGAGTTAGCTATTGTTGATAATGCTGCTATAAATATTGGGGTGCACGTATATCCCCTTGAAGCACTATTTTTATATCCGTAGGGTAAGTGCCTAGTAGTAACAATTGGTGGATCATAGGGTAGTTCTATTTTTAACTTTTTGAGGAATCTCCATATTGTTTTCCAGAGTGACTGTACCAGTTTGCTTTTCCACCAACAGTGTAAGAGGGTTCCCCTTTCTCCACATCCTTGCCAAGATCTGTTGTTTCTTGTGTTAATTTTAGCCATTCTGACAGGTATGAGGACATCTCATTGCAGGTTTCATTTGTATTTCCCTGATGATGAGTGATGCTGAGCATCTTTTCCTATGTCTGTTGGCCATCTGTAAGTCTTCTTGGAAAAATATCTGTTCATGTCTTCTCCTGATTTTTTAATTAGAGTATTCATATTTTGGGTGTTGAGTTTTATAAGTTCTCTACATATCTTGGATATTAACCCTTTATAAGATGTTATTTGCAAGTATCTTCTCCCATGCCATAGGTTGCCTTTTAGTTTTGTGGTTGATTGTTTCCTTTACTGTGCAGAAGCTTTTTGTTTTGATGAAGTCCCTATAGTTCATTTTTGCTTTTGTTTCCCTTGCTTCAGAAGATATAGTAAGAATTTGTTTCAGCCAATGTTGAAGAGGTTACTACCTGTGTTCTCTAAGACTTTAATGGTTTCCTGTCTTACATTTAGGTCTTTCATCCATTTTGAATTTATTTTTGTGTATGGTGTAAGAAAATGGTCCCATTTCATTTTTTTTTTTTTTTTGCCTGTTGCTATCTAGTTTTCCCAACAACATTTGAAGAAAATTTTTCCCATTGCATATTCTTTCCTGCTTTGTCAAAGATTAATTGACTATATAATTATGGGTTCATTTCTGGGTTTCCTGTTCTGTTCTATTGATCTCTCTCTCTCTTTTTTTTTTGTACCAGTACCATTCTGTTTTGATCACTACAAAAGGATACATGCATCCCAATGTTTATAGCAGCATTATCTACAATGGGCAAATTAGGAAAACGGCCCAGATGTCCATCAATTGATGAATGGATAAAGAACAGGTGCTGTGTATACACACAAAGGAATATTACTCAGCCACAGAAAAAAATGAATTTTTGCCATTTGCAATGATGTGGATCGTGCTAGAGGGTATTACGCTAAGCAAAATAAGTCAAGGAAGACAAATACCATATAGTTTCACTCATATATGGAATTTAAGAAACAAATGAGCATAAGAGAAAAAAAGAGAGAAGCAAACCAAGAAATGAATTCTTAACTATAGAGAACAAACTGATGGTCACTGGAGGGGATGGGGGAATGTGTTAATCGGTGATGGTGATTAAGAAGGGCACTTGTTGTGATGAGCACCGGGTATTGTGTGGAAGTGTTGAATCACTATATTGTACACTTGAAACTAACATAACACTGTATGCTGACTACCTGGAATTTAAATAAAAAGTTAAAAAAAATAAAGAAGGAGGGAGACTTTAAGATGGAAGGATCAGCCCTCAACCCTGGGTGTACCAGAGCCCAAGAGAATAGAATTCAACAAAAGGTGATGATTGAAGTCATCTCCAGACAAGCACCCCAAAAGAGAAGCTTAATACTCTCTAGCACCTTGATAGAGCATGTTCTTGTGGACTGTGGCCTTATACTAATTAATGGTCACTGGCATACTAGGCAATTATATACAAGTAGATATAAATGGCTGCCTTTATTTTGAAGAAGGAGAAACACTATATGCTTTGCACAATTGTTCTTCTGAGAAGCTGAGAATACTTTCAAATGTTTTACCCATCGCATCCCTTGGTGAAGTGAGGCAAATGTAATTAAATAAAATTTATTTCCATCGCTTTTGAAGTGAGATGACTTTTGACCCCCTTTCCAAAGTAGTCATGTTTTGTGTTATCTTTGCTTTTTCACAATCATTTTCTTCTTCTTCTTTTTTAAAGATTTTATTTATTCATTTGAGAGAGAGAGACAGAGATAGTGACAGAGAGATCACAAGAAGAGACATGAGTGGGGAGGAGAGGGAGAAGCAGACTCCCACCGAGCAGGGAGCCCAATGCGGGACTCAATCTCAGGACCCTGGGGTCATGACCCGAGCTGAAGGCAGATGCTTAACTGATGAGCCACCCAGGCATCCCTCATTTTCTTCTTCTTAAAACACATATATTTTTCCACCACACCATTTAGGGATTAGTCTGTGTTCAGGGAAATAAAATAACCCCAACTTGGAAATATGACAAAAAGAAGAGTTATAGTTTTCAAAATGTTATACTAGAACATTGTCCAACAAGATGCCTGAGGGTCATCTGATTCTCTCATGGAATAAAATTTTGATTTACTATTCACAGTTGATTAGGGCGCACTGTCTTATAACCATAAATGAGAGGTTGATTTATAGAAAATGAACAAGGTGTGATTTTTTTTTTCTGTTTGAGAGAGAAGATATCCCCCAAAGGTTACCGTTTATTGCCCTGTAGGATATTAATGAGTCTGTATCAGACTAAGCAATCTTATTCCAAATTTCTTTTTCCACTGACCTTATAAATCTGAGATTCTCATATCCTCATTTAACAACCTATGTCATTCTCTATTAATGAATTAAGTAAAATTTTGGCATGTGCTAACTACTCATCTGAATATTATTTTTTAACAATTTGAAAATCACACATTTTCATGTATATTGGATGACTCCATGTTCAGAACTTTTATCTACATTTTTCCATCTCTTATTTTAAACAGTGGCATATCAGCAACAAGACTTAACGCTTCTTGCTACTTTATCCAGACCTTTGAAAATTATAGGATGTTAATAAATATTTTTTACATAAGAATTTAAGAAGTCCTAGATCAGTTAAATCAACTAAACTGCTCCCTTGCAGGAGACCTATACTCTGTCTTACCGTGGACTTGTGAATATTTGTAGCTTGGTTCAGCAAACATTGATTTATAATGGGGAAAAAGAAGAGGAAAAGCCCATGCCCTTGCAGATATTATTATAGTTTAATTCACTCATTGATTTATTTCATATGCATTTATAGAGGGCCTTCTAAGTATCCATCCATGCTTGATAAAAGCAGTAAACATTTTTTTTCTGCTTTTTACTGAGCATACTTTTCAGAAAAGTGGGAAAGAGAGACAAAAATAGATGCACAGAACAGCCAGGTGTTGATAAGTGCTATAAAGAAAACTCAAGGGAAGCTAGAGCTATTTTGTATGTGGTTGGGGTATGTGTATATGGTGGAGGGGTTTTCTCTGAGGAATTTTACATGTGAGCCAGGAACAGAATCAACTGAGGGGATAGTGTTACTCTTAATTTATATTGATCCAAAACAAATGATGTTATAAATACTCATTATCTATGTTACAAAAACATTCTAAGAAAATACTTTAAATATGTAAACCTCTGCCAAGTGATGAGTGAGAAATATTGTAGCCAAAATAGGGTTTCTATTATAACATCATCTATAAATTGATTCTAAAACATAAAAACAAAATGAATTTTTGTCTTTATATAAATACAGTTAACTACACAACAAAGGATAATAGAATTTCTATTTTTCACATCAGAGTCTCTTTGATCCCTAGCATCAAAGTAAAAATAATTACCTCTTCTGATCTTCCTGCAATTCCTCAAAATCATGTCATAATTTATCTTGCTTATATTAAAAATAATAGTCCCTAAGCTTGGTTGCATACTAGAATCGCTGGAGGAATTTTAAATACATAGAAATTGCCTGGATTCCCAATACCTGACACCTAGCAGCTTCCTGACACACCTTTGTTCTTAAGAGCCTTTGGTGTGTACCTTCTGCTTTCTCTGGGGAGTACTTCAATCTCTGGACATCTTACAGTATAATGTCCCCTTAGAAATAAGTTATTTACATATGTGGTTACACCTCTTAAGAGAATTTGTATTTATATCAAGGAAAATGTGAAGCTTCACACTACTTTAGGGGTTTGAAGAAGGTTTGATTATTATTTTAAGAGTATTTAAAAATCTGTATTTGAATTTTCAGTCTTTTAAGATATGAAGTGTCTTGCTTAGCATCATTAAGTAAATCAGATTGGTACAATGGCTTCTGTTCCTAACCCACGGTTAGTTTTGTAAGAAAAAAAAAAAGAAAGAAAGAAAAGAAAATGTGTATTTAACTTTGTAGTGCAAATTCTCATACCCACTTCATATTTTCTAGTTAATAAACTCTTGGAGTAGAACCTTATATACTATGCTTTAGCAAGTTCTCCAGGTGTTCCTTCCCACTGAAGTTTGAGAACCACTGGACTACACTATTTGTGTGAGCCTGAATTCCCCATTGGTAAAAAGGAGTTAATAATATCATCTTTACTCGTGCAGGAGACCTAAGGATTAAATGAAAAAATCCACCGTAATAGCCCAATACAGAGCTTGGCACAGAGGAGCTATTCAATAAATCTTAGCTATTCTTACTAGCTGTTACACTCTGACCCTTCAGCTACTTATTATTGATTGCCTAGAACCTCATACTGGCTTTGTCCCTCTTCCGAACTCTGTCTCCTTTAATTTTTGTTCTTAGAAATAGAAGAAAAGGTTTTAGAGAGAATTCCGTCAGCCAGTTTGCGGTTCCAGGAATAGGGGTAGCTAGCACTAGTTGTATGTAGCTAAATTTCTCTAATTTTCCCTAATTTTAGTTTCTTTGCTATGCAGTTGAGGTAATAATTTCTTGATGTGTTTGTTGAGAATAAAATATGACTAAATGTGTAAAGCCTCTGTAGGAGAGCACATCTTAGGTGTCCAACATAAATAGCTTCTATTCCTGCTTCTTTCTTTATTCTGTTTGGCTTCTGACTCTCTTTCTCTCTTACTGCTACCATTTGTGTTCTGTTCTACAAGATTCTAAGGCATAATACTGGGTGGCACCCAAGAGTTTCAAAAATAGCTATTTCCCTTCTTTTCAATACATCTGATTTAGATGCTTCTTATCTAGCACTGTCTTTGTTTAGGTTCCTCAAGTAACAGACAGAGACAAGAATTTGTGTGCAGGAAATGTATGGGAGAGAGCTCTCCTGTGAGGGAGAGAGGGAACAAAGAATGGCAGAGGGAGAAGTTAAACTGCCAAGGAAATGCAACAGAAGCCTGAGCCAATCCCGAGGGTAACCCCAAATTTCTATGATTCTTCCTAAACCGAGGCCAGATGTCCTGTCCTTTGTATACTCACAGGCACTAATCAAGGAATCCGTTCATTCTGTGATCCATCAGTCACTAGTCCATTAGCACTTAGCAAAGGTGGGAGAATAAGTGGTCCTAATGAAGTTCTAGGCGGCTGTAACACGGTTACTTACCTGCTCCCTATAGTAAGTCTAACTTCTTCGGGGAAGCGCCTCCAGGATTCCTGTTGTTCGTTTTATCTGGAGAATCTCAACCTTGATGCTACAGCCAGTCTCAGATCTGTAACTGACACTTACCCTCTCCCTTCCCTACTATTCATTCTAAATTCTTCCCCCCCATCAGCACTGCCTCTGCCTGAGTAGGTGGCTTAAACAGTGAAATAGATTCTGATCTCTCAGGCACCTAGGACTCTGCTGTTTTACTTGTGCATTTATTATCAAATTCAAACAGTGGAATTCCTAAAGATGTCCTTATGGACCACATGCTCCACGGGATAACAGTAACCTTATGTCCTACTGATGATCAGAGATAACCGTCCTACTGAAGTGAGCAATCTTTCCCTTACCTTCTGGTGTCTTGGCAAAAGGAACCAGGTGGAGTCGTAACCTAACATTTAATGGACTGCTTATCGTATCCCCTGTTTGAAGTAATTCCCCAGGGAACAAAGACCTCTAAATCCACACAGCCTAAGGTGAAAGGATGGGAAACAAAGAATCCTAGCTGGCTACTTGGAGTACTGGTAAATGGGTCATTGCTGCTTGGAACCCTTGGTTCCTGAACCAATAGTTATTCTCCCTGTTGGAGACACAGCGCCTAATAATGATCTTTGATGTGAAGAATAGACTGCATCATGTAGGTTGTAGCTTTATCTTTGCAGTGTCTTTTCTCTATGCTGATAGTTCAGACATGACTTCAAATTGCTGTTCCATTGCTTTTTCATTCTGGCACCTTTGGGTGGTATAGTATTTTATGAGATGAGTAGATCTCATGGTCATGGTAATACTCCTATACTGATTGCTATAATATAGATCCCTTCATTTAAGATAAGATAATGTTAGACATACTATATGGGTGGATCAAGAACTCCGTAAGACCTTGGGTAGCATTACTGGCTCAGGCAAACCATATCCATTATATATCTCAACCCCACCGATATGAACAGATGCCCCTCTTAGGAAAGAGGGGGTCCAGTGTAGTCAACTTGCCACCAAGTGTCTAATTGTTCTCTTCAAAGAATGCTGTTATATCTGGGACTCAATATTAGTCTCTGTCACTGGAAGGTCTGGCACTCAGTAGCAGCAGTAAGTAGATCAGCCTTGGTGAGGAGTGTATCCAGTTGGGCCCAGGCATAGCCTCCATCCCTGCCGCCATGGCTACTATGTTCACAAGCCCACTGTGCAAGCAGTAGGGTGGCCGATGACAGAGGCTGACTGACATCACTTGGTTCGATCAGTCTTCACTGGTGGTGTTAACATGTGACACAATAATCTTCACCCTCACGCACTCTCCTATAGGTACATCCATATGCTCTTTCCCAGAGATCCTAATGTCTCTAACATTCAGATCTTTTCTTCCCAGGATTCTGGTCATCTAGCTAAGCAGTCACTGCGGCCCAATCGTCTAAATGCATTAACATTCTTATCACTGCCCATTGGAGGATTTCTCCTCACCATTGTCCTTGAAAGACATCCTGAGTTGAGCTGCAGGTTGGTATTAGTCATTTTGGGGGCTTACACATGAATACTGTGCTAGCCTACCCATGACACAAGTTTGGCCTTTTTCTTCTATTATCCTTGCCCACCATGCTGGTGGGTCCATCTGACCTTATACTTGGACCATCTAAAAGAACTCTGCTTCTTTCTCCACATCCTTGCCAACATCTGTCACTTCCTGAGTGGTTAATTTTAGCCATTCTGACTGGTGTGAGTTGGTATCTCATTGTGGTTTTGATTTGTGTTTCCCTGATGCCAAGTGATGTTGAGCATTTTTTCATGTGTCTGTTGGCTATGTGTATGTCTTTGGAGAAATGTCTGTTCATGTCTTCTGTCCATTTCTTGATTGGATTATTTGTTCTTTGGGTGTTGAATTTGATAAGTTCTTTATAGGTTTTGGATACTAGCCCTTTATCTGATAAGACATTTGGAAATATCTTCTCCCATTCTGTTGGTTGTCTTTTGGTCTTGTTGACTGTTTCTTTTGCTGTGCAAAAGCTTTTTAGCTGGACGATGTCCCAATAGTTCATTTTGTTTTTGTTTCCCTTGCCTGTAGAGATGGGCCTAGCTAGAAGTTGCTGTGGCCAAAGTCGAAGAGGTTGCTACCTGTGTTCTTCTCTAGGATTTTGATGGATCCCTAACTCACATGTGGGTCTTTCATTTGTTTGGAGTTTATTTTTATGTATGGGTGTGAGGAAGTGGTCCAGTTTCATTCTTCTGCATGTAGCTGTCTAGTTATCCTAACATCGTTTGTTGAAGAAACTGTCTTTTTTTCCATTGGATATTCTTTCCTGCTTTGTCAAAGATTGGTTGACCATAGAGTTGAGGGTCCGTTTCTGGGGTCTCTATTCTGTTCCATTGATCTATGTGTCTGTTTTTGTGCCAGTACCATACTGTCTTGATTACAGCTTTGCAATATAGCTTGAAGTCTAGAATTGTAATGCCACCAGCTTCAGTTTTCATTTTCAACATTCCTTTGGCTATTTGGGATCTTTTCTGGTTCCATACACATTTTAGGTTTGTTTGTTCCAGCTCTGTGAAAAATGGTGATGGTATTTCGATAGGGATTACTAAGAATGTATAGATTGTTCTATGTAGCATAGACATTTTCACAATATTTGTTCTTCCAATCCATGAACATGGAACATTTTTCCATTTCTTTGTGCCTTCCTCAATTTCTTTCATGAGTGTTTTATAGTTTTCAGAGTAAAGATCCTTTTGCCTCTTTGGCTAGGTTTATTCCTAGGTATCTTACGGTTTTTGGTGTAATTGTAAATGGGATTGATTCCTTGATTTCTCTTTCTTCTTCCTGATGGTTCATGTATAGAAATGCACCTGTCTTCTGTGCATTGATTTTTGTATCCTGACACTTTGCTGAATTTCTATGTCAGTTCTAGCAATTTTTGGGTGGACTCTTTTGGGTTTTCTACCTAGAATATCATGTCGTCTGCGGGGAGTGAAAGTTTGACTTCTTTGCCAATTTGGATGCCTTTTATTTCTTTTTGTTGTCTGATTGCTGAGGCTAGGATTTACAGTACTTTGTTGGAAAAAAAGTGGTAAGAGTGGACATCCCTGTCATGTTCCTGACCTTAGGGGAAAAGCTCCCAGTTTTTCCCCATTGAGGATGATATTTGCTGTGGGTTTTTCATATACGCCTTTTATGCAACTGAGGACTCACTGAATTCTACCTCTGAAACTAATAGTACAGTATAAGTTAATTAAGTTGAATTTAAATTTAAAAAAATCCTGCTCCGGATAAATTTTTTTTTTTCAAATTTCACAGAAGTTCTCTACTGCCAGTACACCAATGTGATGTTCTGTAAGATAGGTAGTTCAAATCCTTTTGTAGTCTATTGTTATTTAGGATGGGAGAGTTGACATAGCCCTTGGGTCACATTATAGTACTTTACTTGTGTCTCTGACTTTCACACTTAAATTAATAATTAATCACTCTCAGCTTTCCCCTGTATTCAGTGCAGTCATAGTATTCACCAGCAGCTATCCAATTCCAATATACTTGTAATTTTTACCTCTGAACCTCTCCAGTGTCTGAGACAGTGCATCTACCAGCAATTTTCTTTTCCTTCACAAAGCATCCCAGTTTGACTTCAGTGGAAGTTTAGCAGTGTCATTATTGCAGCCTGCCTGGAGCTGTTGGTGTTCCCCTATTCCTAGCAATTTTATCCTCATTGTGTATAGTCTGAAAGGTATCAGAGTTCCAGAATCTCATTTTATGTAATTTAAATTTACTTAAAAATTTTTTTTGGAATAAAATGTTCAAGAACAAGAAAAAGAAACTTTTGGGAGCAAGCTGCCAACAGAATATCTCATTACCCCTAAATATTTTGTACATTTTTTTAAAGAAAAGGGCATTCTCCTATATGACCTTAATACAACCATCCAAATCAGGAAATTAGCATTGAAACATTGCTACAATCTAATCCAAGACTCCACCCAAATTTTACCAGCTGTCCCAATAATGGCCTTTAGAAGTGGTATTCAGTGCAATAAAATTCAGTTCAATTAGATTTTACTACTTCAAATCTGAAATAGTTCTTTACTCCCTTTTCTACCTTCATGATATTGATACTTTTGAAGATTACAGGTGATTTATTTTATAGGATGTTTCCCAACTTGAGTTTATCTGATGTTTCTTCATTGTTAGATTTAGGTTTTACAGTATGCGTCTTTGGCAGGAATATCAAAGAAGGGATGCTGTTATTCATCCTATCAATATCAAGTAGCATACATATTTGATTTGTCCTATTGCTCTTTGACCAATTTGATATTGGAAAAGCTTCTCCCCTGTAAAGTTACTCTTTCTCTGTTTGGTGTTAATACTTTGTTGGGAGACTTTTTGAGTCTAAATAGCCTACTTTTAATGTAATCTTCAATTTTTAATTCATTTATTTGTATCAGTGTATACTCAGAAGCTCCTATTTTATTCACTGGTTTCTTTACCGTCACTCTTCATGTTGATGCTCAAATTGTTCTAGATGTGGCCAGTGGAATTCCTTCTAGATGACTTCTGTGTTCTTTTGATATGTCCCGTCTTCTTGAGTATTTGCTTATTTTATCTCAGAAAGATGTTCTAGGCTCACCTTGTATTTTCTCTTCTCCAGCCCTTGAATCAGTCATTTCTCTAAGTAGTTCTCATTCCTCTAAGTTGAGAATGAAATTTGGAAGCCAAAATATGGGTATTCAGTATTCACATTGCTTTTGGGGTATAACTGCTATCAGACCTTCTCACTGAACAGAGCTAGAGAATGTACGTATGTAAATATGTATATAATATATTTTATACACACATTTTATTGAGGAATGCTCCTGGGAATAATAACTGCGAAGGAGTGAGAAAAGCACCCAAGCTCAAAGGAAACTCTATGGCTATTATTCCTTTAGTTATCCCACATCAGGATATGCATATGAGGTCTTTGTCCTCTGACATCAACCAGTCATTGAATGTGGCTTGTACTCAGGGAGTTGGTAGCTATGGGAGGGTTGACTCTTCATGAAGGGAGAATCTAGGCAACAAACCACAGCATCCACTTGATTTGGCTTCTCAAGCTAGACAACAATAGAATCAAATGAGTTCACTTTCCAAAAATACAGATTCATAGACTATATCCCCAGAGAGTATGTTTCAGTGACACTTGGACAGGGCCTACAGAATCTGTTTCTTTTAAAAGTCCCCAGATGATTCAGTGTTTATCCTATTCAGCCACAGCTGGCCTTTAGGTAAGCATAATGATATTGCTCTCAGAGAGTAGGCAGAAGTCACTTGAAATTTACAACTTTCAGTTTCAACTTTCAACTCTTCTCTTTGGTGGCACTTTATATATCATCTCTCCTGACGGTTGATCAAAGTACAAAGAGTTTTTGTTTTGTTGTCTGTGGTCATGAAATGATATTACTTCCATTGTGACCACACTTGTCATTACCATTACACAAAAGAAGCCTGATTTTATGTTGTAATGTTTTTGTGTCTCCTTTAACATATTTCATAAAATATTCTTCAGTTGTTAAAAAAGAAACTCTGGATTGTTTGTTGCATGATCCTTACTTTCACATATGTTGAAAATAATGTATTTGGCCCTTTCAGTTCTATGTTTTCAGATCAGCACAAAATGGGTTTTTGATGACCTGTTCTGCCCTGGAAAGATGGTTATAAATTTCAGTCATATGGGCATAATCTTAGAAAGACCAGCCACAATCCCACAGCATGAATGCCAAGACATCTCCAAGTTTCTTAAATGGAGAAGCAGTAGGAGGATGTAGTTGTCTTTTGACTTTTCAGAAGTTCTTTGCAGGGAGAGTGGGTGTGCATGACAGCTCTGTATGTAGATACCTTACGCTCAGAAAAATTCACTTAGTAGGATGAACAAGGCAAGAGATTCAGGCCTCTGCTGGCGGATCCAATTCTGCAGCAATGTGGATGTCTGAAGATGTGGCAAGTCCAGGGAAACTGGAGGTCTTAGAGCAAATGGTTCTAAACAGCATGAGCAAGTATAGATCTTTCCAGGCTATTACTCTATCCAAGTACACCTCATGCTCTCTCTACAGTTAAGATAGTCCGTAGCCCATTATCTTAATAGTGTCAGAGGCATATTTCAAGTTTAATGACACTCCAAAACACTTGAAAACATTCTGAAAGCCCCCTCATGAGGATAGCCCTTCCTCTTTACTATCTCCTTCACTTTGTAGCACACTGTAGATTTGACAGAGAGAGAAATTCGAGAGTTCTATAGAAACGTCACGAGGGAAATCTCGTGTAGTATGTAGCTGTATTTATCAGTCTTTCATTAAGGCTTTCAGAGAAGGATTTGCAAGCCAAATCAGAAGCTCTCTCTTTCTTTTATTAAATAATTACCTGTAAATAGCATGGGTAGTATACAGCTTTCTAGAAATAAGAAATGACCTGTGTGTGTCCATTTTATAAAGAGATGTCTCTTCTGTGTATTTGCTGTTTAGTGCTTCTTATGCTATTCTTCAGTATAAAATTGTGGAAGTCCAAAGTATAAAAGTATACCATTCATTTATTATGCTGACAATATAAATGACAATTGACATTTTATACACATTAAAATTTCTTATTTATATTCATTCAGCCAGCCATTGTTTATTTGGTACTTACTGTACCTGAGGCACTGTGTGATGTGCTGGGAAAGGTAAAGGTGTTTAGAGTCAAGGCTAACTGCTGATCGACTTTCTGGATCTCCTTTGGGAAGTGTTTATCTAGCTGTGGTTTAAATACCTTCATTGTTGGGGAACTCTGCCTAATTAAGTACCATACTGGACAGTTCTGTTGATGTCTCCATCTAACTTCATACATTGTCTTGATTCTCTTTCTTGGCATCACACAACGACACCATAATTTCTTTTTCTCATACTAGTATTTACAATATTTGAAAACAACTATCATGATTTAGCAGTCAACATATCTGGAATGAGTCATTTACTGTTTCAAGTGGTAAAATCACGTACTGTGGTGGTCATGTGGGGCATTTGAAAATCTAGCACTAGTAGAATGTGGGAACTAGGTATTACTATGGGCTGGACCCTATGAAGTAATATCCCCACTGAACTAGCTGTGGTCTAGGATGTGAGCTTGAGGTGGCAAGGCATTTTCAATGGGAAATACTTTGTATTCTGCTTCCTCCTTGACTATGTACCATCAGAGGAAAACAATGAAGTGAATAAATTGCCAAAGTATTGGATAATTTTTTTTTTTGAATCTTGTGTTTCTGGGTTTATAATTTTTGTGTGTATATTTACACATTTGTGCCACCATATGTCATTACAAGTCTGTGAAATGTAAAATCTGGTATTTGGCTTTGAATCCAAAGCATACCGGAAGATAGGAATGTAGAATTGAGCCTAAGTATCTGCCATCCTCTTGCATAGTGGGAGGCACATTAGGGAAGAATCTTTGCCGAGATAAGAAAGAAGAGAAAACTCAGAGAAGCCTATGGAGCACCTAGCTTGTCTTTACTTTCCCCAGGCTACTCCTTTCCTTCCCAGAGTGGTACATTCTGGTATTCACTGACCTGGCCTAATTTGACCTTTACCTAGACAATATTATGAATTTTTCTTTGTTTGTTTGTTTAAAACAATGGAGATCAGTAGTTAGGAACCAGATAGTGAAGTGCCATTCTCCTTATTGTTGCTATCATTTGTTGTGTAAGTGAGAAAGAGATTATGTCATAATCATATTATCCTTATAATGTCGTGTTATGAAGATTGAATATAATAATGTATCCACATTACCAGCAGAGTGCTTCTCACATTTGAGAGTTCAACAATTACTGATTATTATTAGGTTACTTTTATTATTAAGTCAGTTTGTCTGAGATATAAGTGATACAAGTTAACAATTCTTTGCACAGTAAAAAAAACTTCATGAGATCTACCAATGAATACTCTAAACATTTTCTTAAAAGGTTACCAACATTTATATTCTTCTTACTACTCTTTCCATTTCTGGATTGAATTTAATTGGTCCCTTTCTTGCTGGGTTTATCGGATGAGAAAGAAGATACAGGTCTTAAGCCATTGACTCCATTTTTCTATCAAGTCAATTGGTGCTTGAAGTCTTGTGTTAAAAACTCTGAATTTTACCTTTAACTGCCATTAAACATAAAACCTAGATCTTTAATTTTTTTCTAAAATGAAATAAGGTTAACTATTTAAATTGTAAATTATAACACAGATGTAATTGTTATTGTTTTTTTTTTAAAGATTTATTTATTTTAGAAAGAGTGTGAGTAGGGGGAGGGGCAAAGAAAGAAGGAGACAAACAGACCCCACTGAGCATGAAGCCTGATGCAGGGCTCCAAACTAGGACCCTGAGATCATGACCTGAGCAGAAATCCAGTCAGTGCTTAACTGATTGAGCCACCGAGGTGCCTCTGTTACTGTTTTTAAAATTGTATGTGTCTTTTCTTAACAGTTAGGAAAAGAAAAAGCTGATTGAAATCAATTGAACAACAACAAAAAAAAACATGATCTTTTCTGGTTTTTCTTTAGAATGTAGGGGGAATTTTATGTAAAGACAGAAAAAATGAAAATTGAACCAGAGGAGTTGAAATGTTGTGATTTTAACAGTTTATCTGTAAAGTCAGGCTTTTATAGTGATATCTGGGTCGTGACAGATGGAACTGAGTGAATTAGAATTAGAACCAAGATTTAATTCAGATTCAGTCAGGTAATACTATTGACCAAGGGGAAAGAATCACATGTGCAAAACTATGTTCAACATGTAAGAAATTCTCTTCAAAGAGCTCAGTTTTGAACATCAGATCTGTTAATTTTCTATCTCTGTGTGACAAATCACCACAAATTTAGTAGCTTAAAACAACACAAGTATATAATTCCTCATAGTTTCTGTGGGTTGGGTGTTTGGGCAGGGTGAGATGGGTCTTCTGCTCAAGTGCTTACCAGACTGGAGTCCAGGTGTCATGCGGGGCTGGGGGCTCGAGTGGGGCTGGGAATCCTCTTGTAGGTTCATCTGGTTGTTGGCAGACTTCATTTCCTTACAGCTGTAGGACTCAGGATGCTGAATCTTCAAGGCCAGAGGAGCTGGCACTTCTATTTCTCTTGTTTTAGGGCTCACCAGATCAGTTATGTCTACCCAGGATAGTCTTCATTTCAATTAACTCAAAGCTAACTTGTTAAAGGTTAAGGTTATCATATCTGTGATTAAGTTATCATATTTACAAGTTCTGCCCACACTCAAGGGAAGGGTGTTAGCCAGGATGTGTGTGCCAGGGATTGGGGAATCTTAGAATTCTCTCTACCACAATATCAGGAATATATTTTTGAAGGAGAAAAACTATCATACAAGTTAGATAAATAAGGGATACATCATTTGGGATTTCACACTCGGCCACTTTCATTCATTTGATGTCTTGACTCTTTTCACCCCAAGCAACAAGCTCAAAATGTGATCAATCCATCTTCCGTTTTAGCTGATATTCCTCATCTAGGTGTATCTGTTTTCTGTCTATGAACCATAGACAATATCCAGAGAGTTTTCTCTAAGGACTGGTTTCCCTTCAGAGTAATGAGAAGTCCAGGAGGAAACACAGC
Organism: Callorhinus ursinus; assembly: GCF_003265705.2. Classification (NCBI taxonomy): domain Eukaryota; kingdom Metazoa; phylum Chordata; class Mammalia; order Carnivora; family Otariidae; genus Callorhinus; species Callorhinus ursinus. The sequence goes on along the minus strand of NW_027397092.1, from coordinate 3,994,536 downwards.
ACACAATTAGCAGACGCTGACCGATAGACTCATTCTGTGAGTGATTCAGTGCACATCCTGTGTTTCTGTCTTCATACCCTCTGACAGATGATCCATGAACTACAGAGTAAACCTGTCAAGAAATCAGAATACAGTGACTTTTCTTCATGCATGGACTATTGCCATATGTTGCCATAGAAATCAATTGAAAATTCATTTTTTTCCCCATATTTCCGCAATCCTTCCTCTGACAATTAACAATGGGCAAACATGGCTGCAAGTCTTTAGAGAGCTCTGTCCTCTAGGTATTCAGCTACAGGTATCCCAGCTAAAGGAGAAATAACAATGTTTATGTCTCCTTTGGCCACTTGCTTTCTTCTTCCTGATATTGTTGACACTTTCCATATTTTTAATCCCTTTTTTCTACCTCCTTCTTCACTTGACTAATTTCTTGGCATGGGCAATAGCTCATCATGTAATGAAATCAAACTTACTTCTCACTGACCCTCAGCTACACTGCTGCCAGGCTGCTGCTAATGGACATTTTGCACTGTTATATAAGATTACTGGACTGAGAACTATTTCCATAGCTCAGCTTCAGCATAACCTGATCTGTTTTCAGGCTGCAATATCGCCATGTCAAAGATGGAGATCAGGCAGAATTCCAGGAGTTGTGGTCATAGCACCTGCAGGGTGGCTGTTTTGCCAGAGCACCGAAAGGAATGATGGAATTAAGAAGTGCTATAGTCAGCTCACATAATGAAGATAAAAATGATAATTAGTGTCGTGGTAATTTGAATTACTCAACTAAATCTTTGTTGGGCTGTAAGATGTTCTAGCAATAGATTGTGAATAATTTAATCTGTTGGGATTTTGTCATTTTAAGAAATGGGGGGTAATGGCAATTTTTTCAAATGAAAATAAATTGACATAGTTTTACATGTAGAAATCGCAGTGTGTGTAGAACCTGAGCATTGGGCACAGCCCCAAGTAAAATTCAGTAGAAATGATCAAACTATATCTTGTAAGCGCTCTGACCACGTCTTGTCTTAACTTTTTTGCAGCAAAATTATCTCATATATTCATCTGTACATTAAGGTCAGCTGACTTAAGAAAGTGGCCATCTTAAGCTTTGATAATTTTTTTAAAAGATTTTTTTATTTATCTGAGAGAGAAGAGAGAGAGAGAGCATGAGCAGGGGGAGGGGCAGAGGGAGAAGCAGACTCCCCACTGAGCAGGGAGCCTGTCGCATGCTTGATCCCAGGAGGACTCTGGGATCATGACCTGAGCCGAAGGCAGATGCCTAAACAACCGAGCCACCCAGGCGCCCTCAATTAATCCAGTTTTTGAAACACATTAATATTTTTTTTTTCTGAGCCATAACTGTTAAAGAATCTGATGAGGACTTGTTGCTTTGGCACACTGTTAAATATGAGTTCTGATTTGTCACGCAGCAATTGATCACCAGTTCAAAATCTCTGAACAAATTTTCAGTGTCTTTAGGATTTTGGTGTGAGGCTGAAGCTCTAAAAAGGATTTTTAGTAAGCCAAAAAATGGAACCAAATATTCATTAAGAAATTGTTGACCCAGACCTCTAAAATGAGTTTGAGTAAATCCTTGAGTAGAATGACTGAGTTTAATTGCTAAGAGTAGGTCAACAATACATGATTTGGGGAGGAAATTCTGCATATAAAATATATTCTGGGGCGCCTGGGTGGCTCAGTTGGTTAAGCGACTGCCTTCGGCTCAGGTCATGATCCTGGAGTCCCGGGATCAAGTCCCACATCGGGCTCCCTGCGCGGCAGGGAGTCTGCTTCTCCCTCTGACCCTCTTCCCTCTCGTGCTCTCTATCTCTCATTCTCTCTCTCTCAAATAAATAAATAAAATCTTAAAAAAATAAAATATATTCTCTGTAGAACAAAAATGCCATGTATTTGCGATTATATGAGAAGAAGAGCACAAAGTCAAATACTTGGAAAGTAAAAGTTATCTGAAAGTAATTATTCTTAGTATTTCCACAAATTGTGAGTTTATGTAATTTTATGACTAGGGGCCCAGGTCTTAATATAGGCTGACATCCTGTCTTGGCTCTACTTTTTGCTAATTGTGTATCTTAGGCAAGTTTCCTAATCTTTCTGTGCCTCGTTCCTTACTGTATACTGATGGAGACACTGATATCTACACTATCAGAATACATGTGAGATACTAAATACAATGTCTGAAACATTATGATAAAAGTTCACTATTATCTTCATGATTTGTAGGCACTATTTCTCTTCCACTGAGCCTTCAAGGACCATGTACTGTGTTCCAGGCATGATGCCAGGATTCAGGGATACAGCGGTGAATGAGAAGAGACTGTGTCCCTACAGACCTTACCTTCTATAGGGAAAGCAGTAATTCTCTGCTTTCAAGCTAGCACACGTCAGAATCACCCCAGGGTGTGTGCCAGTATCTTGCTGGGCCTGCCCATGGAGTTCTGGAGTTAGGACCTCTCGGGTGGAGCCTGAGAACATGCATTTCTAACTAGTTCCTCTGTGGTGTTGATACCGCTGGACTGGAGACCCTACTTGGGGAATCCTAGCCTAATGGATAATTTGAACTACGAGGTAATTTCTTTTATAGGGATATAGACAGGGTGACCCAGCAACAGAGCCATTGGGTCCAGCACAGGGATTTCAATGACCCCTTCTAGAGACAATGCCTGAGGTGATAGTTGAAGGATTAATATTAACCAGGTGGGCATTTACAAAGGTGGAAAAACGCAAAACACTGCCACAGGTAGGAAGCTTTCTTGAGCTCCGTTAGCAATGTTCCTGCCCATTTAGTCCATACATGATTTGCTCTCTTTTTAAAAGTATTAAAGATAGTTGTAATGTTTATACTGTTTTTAAGGCAATCTAATATGAAATACATATTTGTTTTGAAAAGTGAGTTCCAAAATAAAGTGTTAAAATTATTGCTAATCCTAAATTTTGATATAGTTGATTCAGTTCTGATACCAGTATCTCTCATTCAGATTCTTTTCTTAATAGTTGGTGTAAAATTAGGTAGATAAATATTTTTTTTAAAAGATTTTATTTATTTATTCATGAGAGACAGAGGGAGAGAAAGAGAGAGAAGCAGAGGGAGAAGCAGGCTCCCAAGGAGCAGGGAGCCCGATGCGGGACTCGATCCCAGGACCCCGGGATCATGACCTGAGCCGAAGGCAGATGCTTAACCATCTAAGCCACCTAGGCGCCCGGTAGATAAATATTTTTATAAGTGTTATAATTTTGTGTAACTGTGAAACATGAAGTAAAAAATCTTATTGCCCATGATATGTTTCTGTGATCAAACATAGTGTAAAGTAAGTATTCAAAAATAGCTGCTCAATTTTTTATGATTAACAATTTTATTGTTTTGTAAAAATAGTCTCTGTTTTGTAACATTTTGTTGTTTCTTTTCAACTCCTCTGGTTCAATTTTCATTTTTTTTCGACATTTTTTCTGTTAGATTGTGCGTGTGTGTTAGATTTTTGTGTGTGTGTTATTTTGAGTATTGCCTTTATTCAGGCAAAGTAGAAAAATGAAAAGAAAGTAGAATCCACAACAGATTTTCACTACCCAGGAATAACTAGCATTAATATTTGGTGTCCTAAAATTTAGATATTTTTGTATAAAAACTCAAGAATAGAAAAATAATATTAAAAAAATATTAGCTCATGCTATATATTATCTTCCTTAAAGTGATTACATTAATTTCTTCTGAATTTAAGAGAATAAATTATCAGAAATGAAACCTAAAAATTGCTAACATTTTGGTGTGCCTGGGTAGCTCAGTCAGTTAAGTGTCTGTGTTTGGCTCAGGTTGTGATCCCATGGTCCCTGCTCAATGGAGAGCCTGCTTCTCCCTCTCCTCCCTGCTCTTGCTCTCTCCCACTCTCTCTCTCCCCCCCAAATAAATAAATAAAATCTTTAAAAAAAATTACTAACATTTTGATAAAATATTTATTTCTTCACTGTAAGAAATAGTAGTTTTTGGAGGAGTCCCATAATGTTAGGAAAAGAAAAAAAAACACAATTTTGGGATTGGAATGAATAATTATTTCAACTCTAGATTGTGTTCATTGAATTTTAGGTATGAGAGATAGGGAAGTTACTAGAGTTAAACTTTCTCCAACTTCTTTTATCTTTATCCTCATACTTTGATTTGTGTTACTTGGATTAGTATTTTTACATGTTTGAATTGTATAATATTTATATCCTCTTCACATCAAGAAGCAGACAGCTTTCAACATGTAACCAAACAGTGGAATGACAGTGGCTTAAGCAATAAGAAAAGATTATCATTCAGATGGAATGGAGGGCTTCAGAGTTGACTGAAAATATCATCAGCTTTTCCCGCTGTGGTGGATTTATCCTTTTGGCTCCATCCTTGGTCCCAAAATGGGGGTTACAATTCCAGACTGCACATTCAGAGGACATCACTGGGCCAAGAACTGTTTACTCCTGTCTCTGGTTTTGGGTGGGGTTGTGAAGAACGCTGAGGTCAACTTGTTTTTCTCCCCTTGCTTAGGACTTTTTTCTGTTAGATTGTGCATATAATTTGTTTTATTCATCTCCAATTTGAACACCTTCCTGAGGATGTATTTTTTTTTTTTACGATTTTATTTATTTATTTGACAGAGACAAAGTGGGAGAAGGAACACAAGCAGGGGGAGTGGGAGAGGGAGAAGCAGGCTTCCTGCCGAGCAGGGAGCCTGATGCGGGACTTGATCCCAGGACCCTGGGATCATGACCTGAGCCGAAGGTGGGCACTTAACGACGGAGCCACGCAGGCGCCCCAAGGATGTATTTTCTTATGTGTTCTCTGTGAATTTTTCCATGGTGTGTCATTTAAGTCTTTATCTTCTGTGTTTTAAGGACAAGAAGTATGTTTGCTGGGTATTTGTTTCCATGTCAGTGCCTATATTTTCAGTTATGTTTGTTCTATTTTTTAATTTGTGTAATACAGGATACCCATATGCACTGTTTTTCTTTTCCATCTCTTTTCTAACTTTAATTTCTTTTGTGAATTGAAATCTCTTCTCTAAAGAATTGTCTCATTTTATTTTTCTAGAGAAACCAAATGCCTGTGATTTCAGTTGAGTTGATGGAAATCTATATCCTTGAATTCATTTTTTTTAAGTTTTTTAAGGTACTCTTCTTACGTTGTAGATCATCTGTTTCTTATGTATGTTCTTTTGCTTTTCTCAGCATTTTGTTTTGCTTTGTGTTTGTTTAGTACTTCTTATATGCAAACATGATTTTTTTTTTTTTTAATCCTTGAATCGGGCCAGCTACCTCTTGAACGTTAATGTGAGTAGAAGTAGGGGAATAAGTTGGAACAGTGGGAATCTTCCATTTGGGCTCCATGTACAGAATATTTTCTCATCAATTCTGTCATTTCCTTTGACTTGTCACCTCAATTTTTATTGAATTTCTTGTATATTTTTTCTGTGTTGTGTGAGAATCTGAATTCATTGCGCATGGGTCACAAAGTGAAAAATAGGACTTTAATGTTATAAGAAGGTGATGTAGAGATAGAATTAACTATATAAGGCTTGTTTTATAGCAATGGGACAACATAGCATGATAGATGTTTTGAAATAATACTTAAAAAGTCCAGGGTGTGTCTATTTTTATGGGAGCTCAATCTTACACAAAGTAGGAAAATTTAGAGTAAAAGGAAATAAAATATAAAATTAGATATGAATGTGATCATTTACTTAGGATGAGAAAATACATTGTAACAAATTAAAATTTAAAAAACTGGCAAAACCAGTAAAATTACAAAACCTAGAAGAAAATCATTACATTTTAATTAATTAATTGCCTGATACAACTCTATACTATTTCCTTCTTATTTGGTTTTGGCTTCAAACTTTGATTGCCATTTCATGACTATGATTTAATATGATTTTCTATTGAAACTATAGAGATAATTCAGCCTTTTGACTGAAATTTGTTTTTTTATATTACTGTTAATTTAAAATTTCCTTTTAGTTTCATAACTCACTAGTATCATGTCAGGTAGATATTGTATTATTGCTATCAAATATGGGGGGATAATTTATCAAAAGTTCTTTTTTTTAATGAGATGTAGGATTTGGAGGACTTTTTCATAGGCTGGCTTCTCATGCTATCTATTTCAAGCCTTTTTTTTTTTTTCTTCCTTTACCCTTACCTCTTTAGTGCTAACCTCAGTAGGACATGTTAATTGCTCTACAAAACCTGTGCTTTGTTAACTCACCTTTGCAAGTTAGTAATGAGGGGAGTTAATACAGTAGGCTGTGAGAGTTTCCTGGAACACATTCCTACCCCAGGATGAATGGGGATAACTAAACCAAACATAGAGACTGCAGTTGACATGCATAGACCTAATTAAATCAAACTCTGTTCTCCCCAGCTCAGCAACTTCATAGCCACTCCACATGTGATCTTACATTTGGAGAAGTGTGTTGGAGGGTAACATGGAGTAGGAAGAACCCCCAGTCTTAACCAACTTTGCTTCAAGTGTCCTTTTGCAAATTCTACAAAAGCATGTAGAGTGTGTTGTGAGGAGGGGCCCAGGCAAGGAAGAGGCTCTGACATTTAAACTTAATTAACATGATGGTTAATTCACATCTGAAATAAAGGCAGACATGACAGAGATTTGATATTTGACTTGGTATTTGAAACCGATTCAAGGAAGTGGTAAATGCTATAAAAGACTGAAAGATCATCATTACCACTGGTATTAAGATAAGCAGATGTCATGAGAATCCACAAGATGAATCTGTAGGGAAAAGTACTGTTCTATATTGCATTTTGTAAATTGCATGATACCCTTATGGAGTTTACAGTAATCTTCATAATTTCATATGAGAGCTATTTACAACTAATTATCTTTGGTAGTAGCAGGAGTAAAAGAAGGAATTATTCTTTCATTTTCAGGTAATTTTGAGTATCAGCTCTTGAAACTTCCCGTCGACTAAAATTTTTAATTATTTTATTTTTTAAAATTTGTTGTTAAAATCTAATATCTAACTTTTATTTCCTACATTTATTTTTCTTCCATTTAATTTTAAGGGCCTCAAGGGAGTGGACAAAATTTTATCTTTTATTTGTTTGTTTTTTATCTCCATTGCTAGGCTCACAATGGTCACTTAAAATTGGTTGCCTGATGACCTGGTACTTCTGCACTCATTTTATCTTTATCTTTCGCCTCGCCTCGCCTCGCCTCGCCTCGCCTTTCTGTTGATACTTATTTTAGAAAGTTTTGGAAGATTTAAAGTATAAAGACATCACTGACAGTCATGTAGAATTTTTCTTGCCAGAAGTAGTCACTGTAAATATTTTAGAATATTTTCTTCCCATGTTTATCCTATGACACTTGCATTGTAGAAATCACATTATATACAAGTGTTGGCTAGTTCTCATCAAATTAAAACCTGTGCATAATTTAAAAATAAAATAAAACTAAAATAATTGCAGTGAAAAGCAGCACTTCCTTCTGTATCTCTAATTCCATTCCTCAGAAACATTTGAAACTCTTGGTCCATTTCTTAGGGCATTTGGTATTTGCTTCTATATTTCTAAAACAAAGAAAAATCTTACACAACTATTGATTTTTTTTCTATTTTTGACATTATATAGTAAATCTGTGGTCTGGTTGATTTGATGGGGTTTATCTCCTAATATCTGCCTCTTTTTCTCTCACCCAGTACTTTGATGGAATTGTAACACAGTCTTTATTGAAAACAGTGTTTACTATGACTACATAAATATCTTTCAGTATTGAACCAAGGACCAGAAAATGATTATTTTTCTTCTTACATAAGCTTGAACATATTTTTTTCTTTTCCACTAGCTTGATTTCTATGGAATTATCAATTCCATTAAAATAGTAAGCTTACCTGTCACATGGCAAAACTTTTATTTTTTCAAACAAAACATTTGTTAGTTGCACTTTTTGTTTGGAGTGCACTCTTGTTGCCTTTTTTTCTCCTCTGGTCTGGGCTGTTAGGTAGTAAGAATTTGCAAATGCCATTAACATTTCATTTTTGTTAATTAAAAAAAATCCAAAATAATTTTCTTTTGTTTTTGTGTCTTTTCCTTCGTAATGTCTTTCAGTGCTTTTTAGCTTCTGAATAAATTTTGTAGGGCATTGCAAAAATGGATGGGATTCCTTTAAACTGTTTCTTAAAGTGAATACAGTTGGAAGATATCTCAGAAGAAAGTGTTGGAAGGACATTGTAGGAGGAAAGAGCTTCTCTTGCAGGTTTAGCAGCTACATCATCGATCAGCAGTGTATTCCCCACCAGCTGTAGCTCTCCTGTGCTCCAGGCTTGTTTCCTGCTTGTCCAGGGACTGTGGTCCAGCTCTGAGCTGGTCCTCCCAGTGAACTTTGCCATCTTGTGGGCTGCAACCACGCCTCCTCCAATGAGGTCCGATCTTAAGCCTTGGAGACAGAATCTCCTTTCCAAGTCTCCTTTTCTTGGATACTCTCGCGCTAATATAGTACCCTTCAGCATTATTTTTGCATCTTACAGTTACTCTATAATCATAGTTTAATAGGTAAAACCTCCCCTATTTAAATCACTGAGCATTTTCTGTCTCCTGGTTGGATCTAGATGGATATACCTCCCCGTTTTCCTGTTGGGTCCTTCAAGGAAACCAAAAGCTCCCAAGAACAGTTTGAAATGGGCAATCTAAACAACATAAACGAGTTCATATGAATTAGGGCATATTCATAGAACAAACAAAATTTTTAATGGCCAGTTCAACTCAGTTTCTCTACAGTGAAGTAATCCAATTCAATCAGTTCAATCCAATTGACACGGTGGGGGATTTGAACTGTTTATTTGAAACTCGTTTTTCTGTACCAAAAATAGTAATATACTGAACAGGCACTCAGCAGAATTAACTTCTTGTCCTATCTGCACTGTAAGAATAGGGCAAATTGCTGAATGTTCCTGAGCTTCATTTTCCAAATCTGTAATCTGAAGAACTTGTGCTCGGTTTTTATGGCCCTTAGAATTCCTACTCTTTATCCTTGAACGTGTTTATAATGGTTCCATTACAATCTTTAACTGTTCTAAAAGGTAGTTCACTCCCATCTGTGAACTATTTTACACTTTTTTACAGAAAAATGACTCTAGGCTAAGACTCTTATCATCACAGAAGATGACTCCTTACAGCCCTGGGAAACATGTGATATTAGTATTACCAAAAGAGTAAAAATCCCGCTGCTGCTTCCAAAGTTGGTGGAAGGACAAAGTGGATTTTTTTTATTTTTTTATTTTTTTCCTGAGCTTTTAATCTTCATGAGTGAACTTCGCTAGGGGATTTCCCACTGATGGTGCCGTGGCCTCAAAGGGATGAAACAGAGCAGGGCTGACAAGATCGTGGAGATTTTTACAGGGTCCCTATAATAATCCTTCAGAAATTAGAAAATAATTTTTTAAATGACCTTTTTCTGACCTTAAAAAGAGAGAATTTAAGCGAGAAAAGCATAAGGTAACAATTAAATGTCACTCTCGACTCTGCTGTCCAGAAAGAGGCAGTGTTAACATTTTGAAATAGGGTCTTTCATTTATCCCTATGCATTTATATTTGCATATAGCATATACTGTAGGCTAGGTACTATTTTTTAACGATTATTATTTGTCAGAAAGAGGGGGAGAGAGAGAGAGACAGAGAGAGAGAGAGAGAGAGAGAGAGAACACAAGCAGGGGGGTAGTGGCAGGCAGAGGGAGAAGCAGGCTCCTGGCCCAGCAAGGAGCCCAATGTGGGACTCGATCCCAGAACCCTGGGATCATGACTTGAGCCGAAGGCAGATACTTAACTGACTGAGCCACCCAGGTCCTGGCTAGGTACTATTTTAGATGCTGAAAATACACAAGTGAATAGTTAAAACTCCCATCTACAGTATACTCATGTTTTGTATAGACAGTTTCGTTTCCTGCCTTTTCAAGTTCACAATTTTGGAAAGTTTTCCATATCATTAGATAATTTCTATAGAACATGTATAATATTTAATGATGTGTTTTTTTACTTAATGTTGAAATATCATTTCAAATATTTTATAATAAATCTCCAGTAAGTGTAATCATATAGAGATTGTTGTGTACATTCTTTCCTTAGGAAAAAAAGTCCTAGAAATAGAAACACTAGGCCAAAGAGAATATTTTTAAGGCTCGTCATGTAGATTATCATATCACCTTGTGAAGGGTTTTGAAGACCACACCAATCCCCCATGCTTTCTTACAGGTGCATTCACTTGTGTGGATGTCCTCCCCCCCTGGCCTCTATGACTTCAACCAAAGGAAAGCACCCACTGGAGATCAGTGGGAAGGAGGAAAATAAAGTGAAGTGCTTATTCCCTTTTTTTTTCTGCTGGATTGTTAATGGTTGTGGAATAATGGCCATGGGTTCTGTCACTTGGCCCATGTCACATAGCCCTCCTTCTTCCCTAGGGATTTTAGCAACTTCTCACTTCCTTTGCTCCTGCAAGCCTGGAAGTGACAATGGCTCTGCTATTCCTATTGTAGGGGTGTTTTTCTCTCGGTCTTCATAAGCTCTGCCCATACCTTTTGTAAATGGTCTCTATTCAACTCCTTTCAATTACCCACTTACAGTATGCTTTTTCTTGCTAGAACTCTGACTGACACGTTGCCCATTTAAATGTTCTTCTTAAAAAAATGTAATATTATAAATATATATATATATATTTAACATATTCACTATCTCAGGGGCATGAAATTATATTTTAATTTTATTTTTTGGTTACTCTCGAGATGAATATCTTTTCATGTGTTTATTGGGCCATTTTTTTTTTCCTGTTAGGGATTGTGAATCATCTTATTTCCAGTTTTTGTTGGAGTTGTGAAGATTTTTTAAGAGTTCTTTACGTATTAAAAACACTAACACTTTGGCATGTTCAAATATGTAGTGTTTTTCAGTTTATCATTCAGCATCAATTGGTAAAATGGTATTTTTGTAATAGCAAAGTTTTGGGTTACTTTTGAGTTCGATCTGTCAACTTTTATGGTAATCTTTTCAAAATAAGCACTTTCAGTCATAGAAATTTTGTTAATGCCTGAATTATTTAGACTATATGGATATTTTCTGGTTGTGACAAAAGTGTCTCAGAAAGTTTAGAATACTTATCTGGGTTTCACTTGCTCTTCTTTTTCTATGTTGTGACCTGTTAGTCTCTACTATACCCTATTTACTAATCATATTTGTCCTGTTATTTTGGTCCTCTTTCTATTGCATTATTGACTGGTTCAGGTTTCCATTGTTAAGATAAATCTTACAGTGAAATGAACGTATCCTGAGTGCATGATTCAAGTTTGACATATGTAAAGAATATGTAATCAACACTCCCATGAAATCTTACATATCCTTACTGATCTACCAGCTAGATAGGGATCAGTATGAAGAAGAGTTGTTAATATCTCCAATTATAAATGTGGGTTTTTTTCTGTTTCTCCATTAAGATCAGTCAGTATATACTTTGTGTATTTTGAAAGTCTCTTATTAAGTGTTGACACAATCATAATTTTTAATATTCCATATGAATTTTTAAAGTTTATTGAATCACAGTTTATTTTTTAAAAGATTTTATTTATTTTGAGAGAGTGTGCATGCACATGCATGGGTGGGGGGAGGGGCAGAGGGAAAGAGAGAATCTCAAACAGACTCCATGCTGAGCCCAGAGCCTGACATGGGGCTCGACCCCACCATGGTGAGATCATGACCTGAGCCAAAATCAAGAGTCATACGCTTAACCAACCGAGCCACCCAAGCACCCTGAAGCATAATTTAAACGCCATAAAAACCATGCATTTTGGGGTGCCTGGTGGCTCAGTCAGTTAAGCATCTGCCTTCGGCTCAGGTCATGATCCCAGAGTCCTGGGATCGAGTCTCACATTGGGCTCCCTGCTCTAAGGGACGGGAGCTGCTTCTCCCCCCTCCCTCTGCTACTCCTGCTTATACTCTCTCTCTGTCAAATAAATAAATAAAATCTTTAAAAAATCATCCATTTTGTGTGCACAGTAAATTTTAGTAAACACATACAGTAATGTAGCTATCCAGATTTGGAATATTCTTATCAACCTAAATCTCCCCTCATGCCCCAATCCTCCTCTCCTCTCACTACTGATCTCAAACAACCTCTGATTTGTCTTCTATCAGTCTAATTTTGCCATTTCCAGAAATTTTATATAAATGCAATCATACCATATATAGTTTTTAACATCTGATTTCTTTTGCTTAACGTGATGATTTGAGATTCTTACATGCTGTTATATACATCACTGTTTCATTATTTTCTATTGGTGAGTAGTACTCCATTGTTTGGATGTACCATAGTTCATTCATTTACCAGTTGGTGGATGTTTGGATTGTTTCCAGTTTTTAGCTGTTATCTCTATTTCTGCCATGAATACTCACTTATAAAACTCTGTGTGGATTTATATGTATTCATTTCCCTTGGGTAGGTACCAGGGAGTAGAATTGCTGGATTGTATGTTAGATGTTTGTTTAACTTTAAATAAAAATTCTGGTGGGGGGAGCAAGATGGCAGAGGAGAAGGAGACATAAATTTCATCTGGTCCTAGGAATTCAGCTAGATAGGAATAAAAGCATTCTGAACACCTATGAACTCAATAGGATATCAAAGGAAAGAATAGCAGCAACTCTCTGAACAGAAAAGCGACCACTTTCTGGAAGGTATCTTCTGATTAGTGTATATTTTTCTGGGGTCATTGTTACCCTGTTAGCATTTTGTTCTCTCATTCATCTATTCTCCTCTGGACAAAATGACAAGACAGAAAAAAATCACCTCAAAGAAAAGAACAAGAGACAGTACTGACTGCCAGGGACCTAATCAATGTGGACGTTGGTAAGATGTCGGAACTAGAGTTCATAATGATGATTATAAAGATACTAGCAGGGCTTGAAGAAAGCATGGAAGATATTAGAGAAACATTTTCTGGAGAAATAAAAGAACTAAAGCCTAATCAAGTCGAAATAAAAAAGGCTATTAATGAGGTACAATCAAAAATGGAGGCTCTAGGGCGATGCGTAACCTACAATGATAGAAACATTAGATTGGCAACAGACCTATCCACAGACACCTGGCAGGCCAGAGAGGACTGGCATGATATATTCAGAGCACTAAACGAGAAAAATATGCAGCCAAGAATACTATATCCAGCTAGGATGTCACTGAAAATAGAAGAAGAGATAAAAAGCTTCCAGAAAAACAAAAACTAAAGGAATTTGCAAACACGAAACCAGCCCTACCAAGAAATATTGAAAGGGGTCCTCTAAGCAGAGAGAGAGCCTAAGTGTAACATACACCAGAAAGGAACACAGATAATAAACAGTGACAGTCACCTTACAGGCAATACAATGGCACTAAATTCATACCTTTTAATAGTTACCCTGAGTGTAAATGGGCTAAATGCCCCAATCAAAAGACACAGGCTATCAGATAGGATAAATAAAACAAGACCCATTGATATGCTGTCTGCAAGACACTCAATTTAGACCCAAAGACACCTCCAGATTGAAAGTGAGGGGGTGGAAAACCATTTACCGTGCTAATGGACACCAAAAGAAAGCTGGGGTGGCAATCCTTATATCAGACAAATTAGATTTTAAACCAAAAACCATAATAAGAGATGAGGAAGGACACTGTATCCTACTGAAAGGGTCTATCCAACAAGAAGATCTAACAATTGTAAATATCTATGCCCCGAACATGGGAGCAGACCATTATATAAGCCAATTAATAACAAAAGCAAAGAAACACATCGACAACAATACAATAATAGTGGGGGACTTTAACACCCCCCTGACTGAAATGGACAGATCATCTAAGCAAAAGATCAACAAGGAAACAAAGACTTTAAATGACACACTGGACCTAATGGACCTCACAGATGTATTCAGAACATTCCATCCCAAAGCAAGAGAATACACATTCTTCTCTAGTGCCCATGGAACATTCTCCAGGATTGATCACATCCTAGGTCACAAATCAGGTCTCAACTGGCACCAAAAGATTGGGATCATTCCCTGCGTATTTTTGGATCACAGTGCTTTGAAACTAGAACTCAAACACAAGAGGAAAGTTGGAAAGAATGCAAATACATGGAGGCTAAAGAGCATCCTACTAAAGAATGAATGGGTCAACCAGGAAATTAAAGAAGAATTAAAAAAATTCACGGAAACCAATGAAAATGAAAACACAACTGTTTAAAATCTTTGGGATGCAGCAAAGGCAGTCCTGAGAGGAAAGTATATAGCAATACAAGCCTTTCTCAAGAAACAAGAAAGGTCTCAAATACACAACCTAACCCTACAGCTCTAGGAGCTAGAGAAAAAAACAGCAAATAAAGCCTAAACGCAGCAGGAGAAGAGAAATAATAAAGATCAGAGCAGAAATCAATGAAATCGAAACCAAAAGAACAGTAGAACAGATCAATGAAACTAGGAGCTGGTTCTTTGAAGGAATTAATAAGATTGATAAACCTCTGGCCAGACTGATCAAAAAGAAAAGAGAAATGACCCAAATAAATAAAATCATGAATGAAAGAGGAGAGCTCACAACCAACACCAAAGATATACAAACAATTATAAGAACATATTATTAGCAACTGTATGCCAGCAAATTAGATAATCTGGAAGAAATGGAGGCATTCCTGGAGATGTATAAATTACCAAAACTCAACAAGGAAGAAATAGAAAACCTGAACAGACCTATAACCACTAAGGAAATTGAAGCAGTCATCAAAAATCTCCCAACAAACAAAAGCCCAGGGCCAGATGGCTTCCCCGGGGAATTCTACCAAACATTTAAAGAAGAATGAATACCTATTCTCCTGGAACTGTTCCAAAAAATAGAAATGGAAGGAAAACCCAAACTCATTTTATGAAGCCACCATTATCTTGATCCCCAAACCAAAGACCCCATCAGAAAGGAGAATTACAGACCAATATCCTTGATGAACATGGATGCAAAAATTCTCACCAAAATACTAGCCAATAGGATCCTACAGTACATTAAAAGGATTATCCACCATGACCAAGTGGAATTTATCCCTGGGCTTCAAGTTTGGTTCAACATCTGCAAATCAATCAATGTGATACAGTACATTAATAAAAGAAAGAACTGAACAATATGATCTTCCCAATAGATGCAGAAAAAGCATTTGACCAAGTACAGCATCCTTTCTTTATCAAAACTCTTCAGAGTATAGGGATAAAGGGTACATACCTCAATATCATAAAAGCCATCTATGAAAAACCTACAGCAAATATCATTCTCAATGGGGAAAGCTGAGAGCTTTCTCCCTAAGGTCAAGAACACGGCAGGGATGTCCACTATCACCACTGCTACTCAACATAGTACTAGAAGTCCTAGCCACGGCAATCAGACAACAAAAAGAAATCAAAGGCATCCAACTCGGCAAAGAAGAAGTCAAACTCTCACTGTTTGCAGATATGATACTTTATGTGGAAAACCCAAAAGACTCCACCCCAAAACTGCTAGAACTCATACAGGAATTCAGTAAAGTAGCAGGATATAAAATCAATGCACAGAAATTGGTGGCATTCCTATATACCAACAACAAGAGAGAAGAAAGAGAAATTAAGGAGTTGATCCCATTTACAATTGCACCCAAAACCCTAAGATACCTAGGAATAAACCTAACCGAAGAGGCAAAGAATCTGTACTCCGAAAACTATAAAATACTCATGAAAGAATATGAGGAACACACAAAGAAATGGAAAAATGTTCCATGCTCATGGGTTGGAAGAACAAACATTGTGAAGATGTCAATGCTACCTAGAGAAATCTACACATTTAATGCAATCCTTATCCAAATACCATCCACTTTTTTCAAAGAAATGGAACAAATAATCCTAAAATTTGTATGGAACCAGAAAAGACCCCGAATAGCCAGAGGAATGTTGAAGAAGAAGAGCAAAGCTGGCGGCATCACAATTCCGGACTTCAAGCTCTATTACAAAGCTGTCATCATCAAGACAGTATGGTACTGGCACAAAAAGAGACACATAGATCAATGGAACAGAATAGAGAGCCCAGAAATGGACCCTCAACTCTATGGTCAACTCATCTTTGACAAAGCAGGAAAGAATGTCCAATGGAAAAAAGACAGTCTCTTCAACAAATGGTGTTGGGAAAATTGGACAGCCCCATGCAGAAGAATGAAACTGGACCATTTCCTTACACCACACACAAAAATAGACTCCAAAAGGTTGCAAGACCTCAATGTGAGACAGGAGTCCATCAAAATCCTAAAGGAGAACTCAGGCAGCAACCTCTTCGACCCCAGCTGCAGCAACTTCTTCCTAGAAACATCGCCAAAGGCAAGGGAAGCAAGGGCAAAAATGAACTCTTGGGACTTCATCAAGATAAAAAGCTTTTGCACAGCAAAAGAAACAGTCCACAAAACCAAAAGACAACCGACAGAATGGGAGAAGATATTTGCAAATGACATATCAGATAAAGGGCTATTATCCAAAATCTATAAAGAACTTATCAAACTCAATACCAAAAGAACAAATAATCCAATCAAGAAATGGGCAGAAGACATGAACAGACATTTCTGCAAAGAAGACATCCAAATTGCCAACAGACACATGAAAAAGTGCTCAACATCGCTCGGCATCAGGGAAATCCAAATCAAAACCTCACTGAGATACCACCTCACACCAGTCAAAATGGCTAAAAATAACAAATCAGGAAATGACCGATTTTGGCGGAGAAAGGGGAACACTCCTACACTATTGGTACGAATGCAAGCTGGTGCAGCCTCTCTGGAAGACAGTATGGAGGTTCCTCAAAAAGTTGAAAATAGAGCTACCCTATGACCCAGCAATTGCACTACTGGGTATTTACCCCAGAGATAAAAATGTAGGGATCTGAAAGTGTACGTGCACCCCTATGTTTATAGCATCAATGTCCACAATAGCCAAACTATTGAAAGAGCCAAGATGTCCATCGACAGGTGAATGGATAAAGAAGATGTAGAGTGTGTGTGTGTGTGTGTGCGCACACACACACACACACACACACACACACACACACACACAATGGAATATTATGCAGCCATCAAAAGGAATGAAATCATGCCATTTGCAACGACGTGGAAGGAACTGGAGGGTATTATGCTAAATGAAATAAGTCAATCAGAGAAAGACATGTATCATATGATCTCACTGATATGAGGAATTCTTAATCTCAGGAAACAAACTGAGGGTTGCTGGAGTGGTGAGGGGTGGGAGGGATGGGGTGGCTGGGTGATAGACATTGGGGAGGGTATGTGCTATGGTGAGTGCTGTGAATTGTGTAAGACTGTTGAATCACAGACCTGTACCTCTGAAACAAATAATACATTATATGTTAAAAAAAAAAAAAGATAAGGGAAAAATGAAGGGGGAAAAATTGGAGGGGAGATGAACCATGAGAGGCTAGGGACTCTGAGAATCAAACTGAGGGTTCCAGAGTGGAGGGCGGTGGGGGGATGGGTTAGCCTGATGGTGGGTATTAAAGAGGGCACGTAGCGAATGGAGCACTGGGTGTTATACGCACACAATGAATCATGGAACACTACATCAAAAACTAATGATGTATGGTGATTAATATAAAAAACCCTACAAATAATAAATAAAAATCCTAGAATACTTTCCAAAGTGATCCATCATTTACATTGTGAACTTAATTATATAGGTAAAACAGTTTTTCAACATCTTTGCCAATGCTTGATATGAGTTTTTTTTCTATTAACATATAATGTATTATTTGTTTCAGGGGTACAGGTTTGTGATTCATCAGTCTTACACAATACACAGCACTCACCACAACATATACCCTCCCCACTGTCCATCCCCCAGCCACCCCAACCCCCCCATACCCCTCCACTCCAGCAACCCTCAGTTTGTTTCCTGAGATCAAGAGTCTTTTCTGGTTTGTCTCCCTCTCTGGTTTTCATCTTTTTTTCATTTTTTCCTTTCTTCCCCTATGATCTTCTGCCTCGTGAGTCTTTATTTTTGGCCATTCTAGTAAGTTATAGTGATATTTCAATGTGCTTTTTTATTTTTTTAAATATTTTATTTATTTACTTATTTTAGAGAGAGAGCATGAGCTGGGGGAGAAGCAAAGGGAGAGAATCTGAAGCGGACTCCATGCTGAGCCTTATGTGGGGCTTGATCTCATGACTTTGAGATCATGACCTGAGCTGAAACCAAAAGTCGGACATTTAATGTTTTGAGCCATCCAGGAGCCCCTCTCATTGTGATTTTAATTCACATCCCTTTAATGACTAATGATGTGGAGTATGTTTTCATGTGCTTTTTTTTTTCTTGCTATTTGTGTATATTCTTCAGTGGAGTATCTATTCAGATCATTTGTCCGTTTTTTTACTGGTACTGTGGATCATGTTAATATTCACTTGTATGTATTCTCTTTGTGATAAACTTGCTCGATTGAATATATATTTGGAAAATATTTACAGTCAGTCTGTGGCCCACCTCTTCATTTAGTTCATTGTGCCTTTTCAAGAAAAAAAATGTCTAATTTTGAAATACTGAAATAATATAAATGATCATTTTAATGATTCTTTTAAAAACTCATACCTTTCTGTACCATTTGAGAAGTTTTCACCTAATTGAGTTATACAATTTTATACTAAGTCTTCTTCTACAAGTATTATAGTTTTAGGCTTTACAACTAAGTCTGTGATCCATTTTAAGGATATTTTGGTTATGCCCTGAAGTTAAAATTGAGGTTATTTTTTATTTTGTTTGTTTTGTTTTTTCATATAAATATCTAGTTGTTCCACCACCGTTTTTGAAAATACTCTTGTTTCCCATTGAATCACTTTGGCCCCTCTTATAAAAATGATTGATTGTGTATATGTGGGTCTACCTAGGACCTCACTGTTCCCTCCCATTCATTTATATGTCTATCCGTAAGCCAATACCATAGGGTTTGGATTTTTGTAGCTTTATAATGGTTTTGACATAGTATTATAAGTCCCCTAACTTTTCTTTTTCAAAATTATTTTGTCTATTCTTGATACTTTGGCTTTCCATACACATTTTAGAGTCTGCTTTTCAATTTCTACAAAAATAATCCTACTAGGATATAGTTTGAAGTTGCATTGGATCTATCAATTCACGTGAAATTGTGATATTAATAGTATTTGATCTTTTGACCCATTAAAATGGTAAAGTTTTTATCTGGCTTATTTCATTTAGCATAATGTCCTCTGGGTTTATGTATGTTGTCTCAAATGGCAAGATTTCCTTCTTTCTTCATGGCTGAGTAATATCCCGTTGTATACATGTACCGTATTTTAGTATATGTGCTGCCAAAGCAAGCACTGTATATATGTACCATAATATTGTGATCCATTTATTTGTCAACATTTAGGTTGTTTACGTGTCTTGGCTACTACAGATGATGCTGCAGTGAACATGAGAATGCAGATATCTTTTCAAAATAGTGATTTCATTTCCTTTGGATATATACTCAATTGTGAGATTGGTGGATTGTATGGTAGTTCTTTTTTGAATTTTTTGAAGAAGTTTCACATTGTTTTCATAATGGCCATATCTCATTTTTGCTTTGCACCATGCATTACTTGGAAAATATAGTTTCCTATATTTTAGACTTTCTTAGACTTCTGTTTTTAATTTCTAATTTAATTCTGGTATGGTCAGAAAAATACAGATTGCAGTTCTCTTAAATATACTGAGGCTCTTTTTATATTCAAATGTATGATCTATCCTCACATAGCCTATATTTACATTTATACTTGAAAAAACTCTCCTGCCATTGTTGAGTAGAGTGTTCTATATATGTCAGTGAGGTCATATTGGTTGATAGAGTTATTTCATTCTATATCTGAACTGACTTTCTGCCTACTTGTTCTTTCAATTACTAAAATAGAAATCTTGAAATTAACTATAATTGTTGCTTTGTACTTCTTTTAATTCTTTAAGTTTTGCCTCTTGTGTTTTGGGGTTTGTTGGTAGGTGTATATACAATTATGAATGTTTATTGATATGATTACATATATCTCATTACAAAATGGCCTTCTTTGTATCTAGTAATCATCCTTATTTTTATGTCTATTTTATGTAATAGCCACTTTACCTCCCCCTTGGTCGCTGTTTTTTTTGTTGTTTTCCTCTGTCCTTTTATTTTCAACCTATTTGTATTAGAATTGCATTTGAAGTGGGGAGAATTGGAGGCGGAGATGAACACTGAGAGACGATGGACTCTGAGAAACAAACTGAGGGTTCTAGAGGGGAGAGGGGTGGGGGGATGGGTTAGCCTGGTGATGGGTATTAAAGAGGGCACGTTCTGCATGGAGCACTGGGTGTTATATGCAAACAATGAATCATGGAACACTACATCAAAAAATGATGTAATGTATGGTGATTAACATAACATAATAATAATAAAAAAAGAATTGCATTTGAACTGGATTTGTATTGAGTTCAAAGTCCATCTTTTGTAGAAAGCATATGGTTGGATATTGCTTTTTTTTCCCAATCCAGTCTGACAATGTCTGACTTTTAATTTGAATGTTTAATCAATTCACACTTAAAGTAATCATTAATATGGTTCAGACTAGGTCTGACATGTTGCTTTTTTCCCCAATTTGTCTCATATCTCTCTTCTACTTAATTTGTTTTAAAGAAATCTTATTGAACAGAGTGTTTAAAAACGTAAGATGAGGGGCATCTGGTGGCTCAGTTAGTTAAGTGTCCAACTCTTGATTTTGTCTCAGGTCATGATTTTAGGGCCCTGGGATTGAGCCCCACATTGGGCTCCCTGCTCAGCGGGAGTCTGCTTCTCTTTCCCCCTCTGTTGCTGCCCCTGCTCACACTATCTCTCTAAAAAATAAATAAATAAATCTTAAAAAAAGACATGTAAGATTATTTACACTTAGAAACATTTTTATTAAAAGTGCATTAAATAATATTATTAGAATATTATTTTAGTCCCCTTAACATTTAGCAATATTTTTAATATTTAAAAAACTAATATTTTAGTGGTTGCTCTAGGGATTTTAAGGTGTATTTAAATTATTACTACCTTCTTCAAATTAATACTGATGTAATTCCAGTAAAATAATCTTTTTCACAACAACATAGTTCAATTTCTTCCCTCACCTATATGTAATGAACCTGACCGTGCAATATTATAGCTGGGCTTTAAACAGTCATATGTTTATTAAAAGCAGATTATTCAGAGCAGATTATTAAAAGCAGAAGAGAAGAAAATATATATGCACAGAAACATTTGTACATAGGCATTTTTAGGAATGTATTCACTTTTTTAAAGGATAGTTTTTGTTTTTTTTAAAGGATAGTTTCACTAGATATATACTCTTGGTTGATAGTTTTCTTCTTTCAAAACACTGAATATGTTATTTGTGCCTTTTTGTCTACAATGTTTCTAATGACAAGTTGACTATCAATTGTATTGTCATTCCTCTGTATGTAATGTGTGGTGCTTTTTTTCTTGCTGCTTTCAGGATTCTTCCATTGTTTGGGGCTTGGACAGTTGTAATGATTTTTACTGGAGTTCACTGTTTTTGCTCTTAACATCTCAAATGTATCACTGGACCCAATCTAGTGAAACTTTCACTTCAGTTACTTTGGTTTTACTCTCTTGAATTTTCCTTTGGTTCTTTGTGTAGTTTCAATTTCTAATATATGCCCTATTTGTTGACTCTGTGATAGCATGTTCTTTGAACATATTTAGAGTAGCTTCTTATCCAACATGGTTTCACTGACCTGAGGAAGCAGAGATCGGTCCAGTTTCTAAGGACTGCTTTGTTTTCTGAGTGTGGATATGGGTTGCATTTATTACTTTTCGATTGAGAACCAACATACTATTTACAAATAGTATGTTGTAGCAACTCTGGATTCTGTTTTTGTTTTTCTGAAAGTTGTTGTTTGTTTCACTAACTTGCCTTGACTTAACTGGCAGAATCTACTTCCCCGTAGTGGTGTATAGATTCTGATATCTCTATTCAATTTCTTTCCCTGTCTTCCTAGAGATAACTTCTGCATCTGTGTGGTTTAGTGCTTAGCCACTGATTTGGGCTCAAACAATTAAGTCCATAATGCAGTTCCTTTATGCTACCCAGTCTGTGTGTGAGCTGAGGAACATATGGGAAGTCTCTACAAGTTCTCAAGTCTCTCCTAGTTTTCAATTTAATTGGGCTTTCTTGAATTTCCCACACTCATGTTTTATGTTAGTGATCAGAAAGATGTGTGACAAACTTATTTCCTGAGCTCTTCTATTGATCTCTATTCCTATGACCTCTTGGTTGGTTCACCACCTGCCCCAAACCAAAATGGTGACCTCTAATTTCTGCTTCCTCAGTTCAGTACCCTGATGGTTGATGGTGTTTAGGCTACTTCCCTGCTCCCTGGCAAAGAACGAATGCTTGTGAAGATCCACCTTGCGTTCTTATCTTTTCCTCAAGTATCACAAATCTGTGTTGCCTGTTGTTTAGTGTTGCCTGTTGTGTAGTGTTTTAAGACATTTGCTTCACACATATTTTCTGTTACTGTGTAAAGTGGGGGGCAAATCCAGTATGAGTAACTGTCAATAGTATGTTGCAGCAATCTGGCACAATGTAGAAATCTTAACTGATCAGGTTTTCTGTGTAAACTTCTAAGGCCATAGAAAGTTAATTTTATTTTAGACATTTGAAGTAGTCTCAATATTTTAAATATAATGCTTTGTATAGTTTAAGTATATTTTATATTCTCAAATGAGCATTACTTTTCCCTACTTGTCCTTTTTCTAAAGTCTCCCTACTGCTAGGTAGTGTTGACATTCCTATCACCTCAAGACCCTGGGATAATGGGTAGAGATGACTGATGGATAAATAGAGTTGCATCACTAATGGTCACCACGTTAATAGTACCATCAGAACATTTCTTGTTTTTGTTTTTTTTTTTAAAGATTATTTGAGAGAGAGAGAGAGAGAAGAGTGAGTGGGAGGGAGAGAGAATCTGAAGCAGGCTCTGCACTGAGCACAGACCCTGATGCTGGGCTTGATCCCACAACCCTGAGATCATAACCTGAGCCAAAACCAAGAGTTGGATGCTCAACTCTCTGAGCCACCCAGGAATCCCTCATCAGAACTTTTCTTAAGGATCAAATGTATTCTGGACATTCTTTGGAATTTGGGGATACACATATCTGAAAGGCATAATTCTTCTTCTCCTAGTACTTATAGTTTATTGGGAGAGAGAGAAATGTATATATTATAAGACACAGGATGATATAGGTCATCCAGGGTTAAAGATTTTTTCAGTGGTGAAAACATTAAGTGGTCATACAGAAGTTTGCATGGATCTCATTGGAAGAGATGGAACAGAGGTCTTAAATACCTCTCATAGGGAGTAAATAGTAATATAAATGAGTAGAGTGAGGAGATTTTAAGGTCTGAAATACAACATCCAAGACACAATAAATTGTAACTGATACTTAACCTTCATAATTGAAGGACAGTGGAGAATGGTGGTAAATGTAGTGTACTGGAGAGTAAATGACCATGTACAAGGTGAGCCACTGCTTGGCTTCTGCTGCTTATTGTCTGAAGTAATGAAAATCCACATACCACCAGACCTCCCAACTTTTCAAAAAGTTTAGAAATCTAAATTTTTTCCCTCCCAATTTTTATTTATTTTTACATTTTTAAAATTAAAATTTTTTTTCAGAATCTCTCTATTTTTAAATGTAGGCAACCAACAAAGTATTTTATCACCATGGAGGCCAAAGAAATTATGTCTGGGAATGAGCTTGGCATACAGGGTACCAGTCTGTCCACCTCCAAGCTGACACATTCTGAAAGATAAGTCTGTGACAGGAAAAATTGTCTTAACCATATTCTGTACCAGAAATAATCACTTAATGGCTTAGCATAGTCAGCTGTGCTACTTCCCTGTAGCATTTGATGTTTGCTTGATATTGCAACTTAATAAGCATAAAATAATGGAAACACCTTTATATCCTTTAGAAAACAGATGCATTTGAATTTTATTTAGAAATTCATGGCTAAAAGTTGTAAACAGAATCATTATTTTTATGTCTTAAGTGTTGGGATTCAGCGCTCTTCAGGTTTGTAAAATTAACATTTTTTAAAAAGGAGGGAAAACAACTCCCCTGCAAATACAAACTCAGTGTTGCACAACAGATTTTGCCGCATCTCCACAGGGGCCGCAAGCTCATCAGTGCATGATACCCAAATATTTTACCAATTTAAAATGCATGTTATTTACCAGCTAGATTGCAACATCTTTGGTAAGCCATTAAATCTATAGTCTCAATATCTGTTTCAACATTTTTAAAGTATGCATTATCCTTGGTTAAACTCATGGAGAGTAAATTCTTTAACAGCAATAATGCCCTAGAAAAAAAGATGTTCCCTTTGAATGGCCTTACTGCTCAGTTTAGACCTGAGTGCAAACTTTTGAGATTCAAGTTGGCTTTCTTATACCGAAATGTACTTTTCAACTGTTAAAAAAAAAGGAGTTAGAGAAAATTCTCAGTTTCTCACGTATCTAGAAGAATATTTAAAGGAACATTTTGATGAGGTTAAGTGTAAGTGAATTGGTACTACATAAATATTGCTTCTTTCAATAAATAGGGAATTAAAATAGGGTAAGGGTAAGATTTAATGAAGAAATGAAGTGCTCCTGCTGAACCCAAACTATCTAAATACTGGTGAAGTCCCTTCCCTAAGTGAATACAGTGATCATTCCAGGACATTTCACTCTTGCATGAATATGTATATTCATATGCACATTTGTGTGTTTTGTGTCTGTGTGTGTGTGTTCTGTTGCAGCAACTTATCTGGTGAATGGGCTAAATCAGTTTTGTTAACTGTTTTTGCTAACATTTCTGCAGTTTTTAACATTTTACCAGATGTTGGTCTTGACTTCATTTCCATTGAGCTTACAAACTAGGTTGCATAGAGTCTAAGTTCACATACAAGCAAGTAGTGAAACTTTGACTTTGAGTTATGTCATTACAAGCTTTTTAACCTTAATCTCTTCTTAATTGTATCATATTTAATCAAAGCCCTCAATAGCTAATCATATTTTCAGTGAATTTGTTTTCAGACAAATCACAAAACCATTTGTTGGAGATTTCCATTTTGCTTTATTCTCTTGATTTTTTTTCCTTTTCTCTTTTTTTTCCTTTGTTCCATTTGCAAGTGTTTTGGAGAAAAAATATAGAAATCACATTAAGATTGCATATAAAAAGAAGAGGTAATGATTCTCAATTTGGTTTAATATGTAACATTTTATTTTGTCCCAAGACACCTCAATCCCTATTTAAAAATCAATTAAAATATAGTATTTATGAATGTGAAGTGAGGTGCAGAGTCCATTTATTGTGTTATTGGCTTAATTTTGCTAACTCTGAATATAGTTAGGGATGATCTGTGTAGCTGAAGATTTCTGGGGAAAATTTTTGAGAAATATATGTGCAGTTAAACACTACATAACAAATCTTAACTTCTCATTGATTTCCATCAAATACTTCTTGAATGTGTGTTTAAAAATATTTGAGAAGACCAAAGATAAATCAGAACTCGAGTTCATGGTGTTATCTCCTGTGTAGATTCTTTTGCTTAAAATATTCCTGGCTGTTAGTTTGGATGGTTCCTTATCTTATTTAAATGGAATGAAACATATCACAGTTGTGACTAATGAAGAGAGTTTCATTAGCACAAGTCCACATACCACTCTCTATTTTAATCTGTGAGTTTTTTGTGGTTTGATTTTGTTTTGTTTCTGGTTGGAAATCTTTACTCTTTGCACTTTGGTTTGTTTGTACTGTATTTTCTCACCACAAATCCGTATTTTTACCTTCCATCCATCTAAGAGTCAAGGTCTTTGCCTTGTAAGAAGTTTTTCTTTGTCCCTGATTTTGCTGGGGCTAAACTGGACTGTTTTGGGGGTATTCTTTTATACCATATTTCTAAGTCATGGGAAAGTTTTCTGGTTCCAAATTTTCAGTGTATCTAGAAATTCTGTTTAAGTCTGTATACATGAATTTAACTGTAACTATTGATTTTGTACTTTGATTTAAAAATTCATTGTCAGTGATATTGTTTGTTAAATGCTCATATAAGAGTAAATTGGATTAACTTTGGGTATTTGGAATCTTGTTTCTTGTAACTATGATACACAAAGTGGCTTTCAAATCATCTGTGATGGGAGGTAAAGTTTTTTTTTTAAGAATTTATTTACTTGAGAGAGAGAGAGAGAGAGAGAGAGAACATGAACAAGGGGAAGGGCAGAGGAAGAGGGAGGGGCTTGATTCGAGGACCTTGGGATCATAACCTGAGCAAAAGGCAGACGCTTAACCAGCTAAGCCACCCCGGTGCCCCAGAGGTAGAATTCTTTTTTCAGAAGTATATTGAGAGGTGTGCAATTGAGATGGTTGGCAGGGCCCTGGACAGTCATGGCTCATAAATAGTTAGAATGTAATTTTATTATTATCTTTCATTGTCTTTAAGCTTGGTTCAGTGGGATAATTCCCTTCCCTTGCCCCTAGATGGCAACTCTAGCTGATCTGATGACTTTTCTTCTAGATAATAAGTAGGTCAGTCCTAATACTATTTCAGGTTGCAAACACAGTCTCAACTTAATTTTTAGAATGTAACATTTAAGATACTGATGAAACCACTAAATTTGGTTTCCAAGATGGTTAAAGCTGAAGTTCTTAGCTGCTTTGATGGAAAATTAAACCTGAATTTTTGGGGGGTGTATTCATAGATTCTTCATGGATTCCCTTCTAGCATCCTTGAGATGGCTGGCACTATATTTAACTCAGTACCCTGTGTTATCTTTGGGTTAATTTCTAGCTCTTGGTGTTTGGTGGTAGACATCTGGGTTGTTGCTGCTGAGATCTTTGGCTCTTTTACTTATCCTCTGGTCTTCATCTTTTCAATGGGGAGCTCACATGCTTCCTCAGACTAACTCCAAACTGACAGCAACACAGTAGCAAATTGCAATATAGACCATACACTCCTGGCTCTTTCACTGGGGGCAGTGGTCAGCTCCTCCCTTCTCCTCTAGATTTTCTTGTTTGAGAGTCAAATGCAAATTCTTCGCTGCTTTAGTGATAATCAGATGATAGTCAGACCTTTCCTGTTCCCCTCAAAATTTCAGAATATACAAGGCTAAGATCTCTCAATTATTCCCCTGAAGCTTTCATGGCTTACCTTAATGTGAATGGCCAAGAAGTGCATCTCCCTGGATGTCCTCCATAGAGAAGGAGATTATAGGCAAGGCACTATGAAAGATCTTTCTCTACAGAAGTCCTCTTTCTTCAGTAACACTGACTCCTTATGTATTCATGAACTTTGTGCAAGGTTCTGGGGTCATTTGATTGTAAATCTGTCTGGGGTGTGTAGTCGTCTGTCACACATATTCCACTACGATTTTTTTTAAATATGACTTGAATATTTTTTAAAGAAAGGCTGTTAAAGTTTTCAAAATTTGCAAACCACTGATCAGATGGTATAGGTTCAATTAAAAAATAAGAGATAGCCCAGCTAGAAAGACTTAACTTTTTTTAAAATTAAGAATTTAAAGATAATTTTCTAAAAAATGTTTCCTTGAGTTCAAACCATAAGTAAAATTCATGCCTTTATTGAAAATCTAGGGGAAATTACCTTTCAAATGCCCTATGGAAATAACCTTCATCTTCTTATAATCAAGAAGAAATTCAAATCAGATTCTGTACTCAGGTTGAATATTAATATTCAGAATATTTTCTGTGATATGGAATATATCATCTATTTAGTGATTTGTATAAGGTAATTGTTCTTGTGTCCGTTTATGTTTGAAATTAGTTGAAATAATGGAAAATAGTGCTGTTGATATTTCAATAAATGGTTATAAACTTTGAGATAGATATAACCTCAAAAGTCATTTAGTTCAACATTATAACTTTATAGATAAATATATAATAATAACAATACTCATATTTACATAGAACTTTTTAAATATGAGAATCCAGAAAAGTTACTGACTAGCCTTGTTCAAAGTCTAAGAGACTTGCACTAAACCCCACATTCCGAAGTTCTCAACCTACTTCTTTATATTGCATGGTGATTGGGACACTTAATTCAACTTGGGAAACTGGTAAAATTGAGATATTTTTCCTACAAAGTGAAATAAATCAAAAAAGAATTATATTTTTGCTCTAGACCCCAAAGAGGCAACTACAAAGATACTGGTTATTAGTATTATGAAAAATATCATGACAATTTTCTTTTGATTCCAGGAGCAAATCAAATCTACACAAATGAAAGGACAAGGCATACAATATAATGGAATGTGTATACATGGGCTTCCAAAATATTTAGGTAATGCGACTTGTCAGTTCTAAGGAAAATGAATATGTCATTTTCAATTAAAGTCCTAATAGATCATTTAGAAATAGATTATTTCCCATAATTTTTAATTTCCTATTCATGACATTGCTATAAAAATAGTTATTCACTGATAATCAGGGAGTTGAAAATAAACAGTTTTTCGTTTTTTTTTTTTTTGATCATTTGGATTCTTCTCTTCCTTTGATTTTGCTTACCTGTTCAGAATATAATGCAAATCATTCTGCATCAAATCTTTTGTCATTACTGATGCTCTTAAGGCAGCTTTTGAATCAGACTGCTTAATAGGTGTAGAGAGTAAAAAGGAAACATAAAATAGCTAGAGAGAAACATGCTGTAAATACCTGGGGAATTTAAAAAAAAAAAAGTGTAAGCTACTTATGTGCAAATGAAGGCATTTAATTGTAATGTGTCTTCCGTGATAAATGGGGGGAAAAGTCTTGAATAAATTTCCCATTATAAAATGAGAAATTGTCATGCCTTGCCCTTTTCACTTGCTCCTTGAGAAAGGTGAATGTATCTAAAAAAAAAAATTATACCAGTAGAGCTGCTTTTATTCAGCTAATGAACTACAGTAACTTGGGAAAAGGTGCTGTGTTGGATGGTTTTAGAGAGCAGGAATAGTAACAGGTTTACATTATCAAATTAATAGTGGGATTTTTTTTAAAGTTTTTATTTTTTTATTTGAGAGAGAGTGAGAGAGAGAGAGCCCAAGAGGGGGTAGGGTCAGAGAGAGAAGCAGACCCCCCGCTGAGCAGGGAGCCCGATGCAGGACTCGATCCTGCGACTCCAGGATCATGACCTGAGCCGAAGGCAGTCTTTAACCAACTGAGTCACCCAGGCGCCCAATAGTGGGAATTTTAAAAGACAAATTGTATTCTGAATTTTGCATAGAAGTTCATGAGTGGCATTTGAGAGGGTGCACAACATTGGGGAGGGTCCAGCATAGGCCTGGACAACCACCTAGCATCTGATCAAGGATCACTGGTCCTTTGGGCAAGTAGGTCACTTTCAGATCAGAAGTTTGCTGTTTGATTTCAGGGTTAAGGACCACTAATGTACAAGAAGCTGTTTTCTGAAGTGTCAGCATAGCAGATACTGCCTTTTGGAAAAGAAACAATTCATTAAAGGTCCTGCCTTGTCTTAAGCTGTAGTAGACAGGATGTAAAATTGGTATATTAGAGTCAGAAATGGGATTTTTCTTAGAGTGCTGACGTTATGCCTCCTGCTCACACACAAGAAAGTTCTTTACAGGAAAAAGAGGGAAATTAAGTGTGACACAAACATGCAGCCCTTGGCAAACAACAGAAGAGTCAAGGGCACAAACACAGTTATCAGGGGAAAAAATTCTGTTTTCTATCCTATATTCTAATATTTCAGTTAATTCCATATCCATATTTTTCTTTAACAGTTCATATATTTGCATTGCTATAAAATCACTTTTATCATTATCAATTTTTTTTGCTATGATCAGCATTGAAAATGCATAGTGATTTCTTTTACTGATGATTTTAACTGCGAGATTCATTTCCAGAAAGAGTTTCAGAACCACCTTTAATCAGCGAATCAGTTTTCTTCTAAGAATGCATATTGCAGATAATCTTTACATTTACTCAGACCCCTTGACTGCAGAGTGTAATAAAAATCAATTGTTTCAAAAGAATTTAACTGCTGCATTTCATAAAAGTGACTTGGCTTTACCAAGTAGAGGTTTTATTGTTTTGCTCTAGGCTAAGGTTGTTGTTGGACAGTGCAAAAATGTTTTTTTCTACCACAATAGTCTAGTTTAACATACATAAACCCAAAGAATGGTATCTCCGAGGAGGTGGTATTAGTTTAAGTAAAACCACAAAAACTTTTTTTTTTTTCTGTGTGAGAAAAAGATTTGAATGGGCCACATAATGTTAATATTAAGTTTTCTGTTGTCTACCTCATTACTTTGGTGGATGACTTTCATTAAAGGCAGTGAAGCAAAGGAATCAGTAACCTGGGCATCTTGGCCTTTTCTGCAGTGCCACAGATATACATTTCATACAGTATGGAAATTATGCTTAGTGCACTTTCTTAGAACATCTGTGCACTGGACTAGAAATTATGCCTTTATTATGATTCCTCAAGGTGCTGCTATTTCAAATTACAAGGGGAAACCATAGTTATTAATAAGCAAAGCCAGAAACCCAGCAAATACTAAATAGCCATTGGTTATCTATTACACAGAATATTTGTGTGTACAAATACAGGTACAAAATTTCTTCTTCCTTTGAAATTCTGGAAAAAAAATCATGAGGTACCATTCATTACTCTGGAAATCAACTGAGAGTTTGTCAGCTTATGTAAATCAGTGATAAGTTTCCCTTTCGAAACAGAAAGAGGTTTGTGCTCCTCCCTCAGAGAAGATGAAATGTTTCTTTTATGTCGTGAGAAAATGCATTTCAAATGGCTCTTTCAGACATTTTTAGGGGCCTCACGTGCTTCCTAAACTCTCATTCATGGGCCTTAACCCTGGGTGTCTTAAATTATGAAGGGGTTGAATTTGAAGTCACTTGGTATACAGGAGGTTGAGCCTGACCCACGGCTATGACATTTCTCTGTAGCTCACTTTAACTATATAGAATGTATTACTGTTTATCCTCTGAATGGGAAAATCTCTAATAACACTTGTCTATGTAAATATGGTTAATTGGCTCATTGATGAAATCATGTGATGCACCCTCGCAGTGCTGAGGAATCAGGAGTAATTAATCTACAGGGGTTTAAAGCTAAGAATTTACTCAGTTGTGTAAGGGGTGTGGTAAGCAGATACCCAAAGCAAACTAATATCATACCATCAGCAACATAATGGCTTTTTAAGGTTAGCTCAAATTACCTTTTCTTGATCCAGTGTAGAACCTCATTGCAATGTTGTGATACATAAAAATTATATATTTGGTCATTCACATGGCTAAAATAAGTTTCTCATATATATTTTGTCTTCTTCCATATTTCCTGGCTCACAGGTCCCCAAACCCTTGGAATTTCCTAAGTACTGAGAGTGATAAAGGTGTCTTTTGTTATATCAATGAGGTCACTTTTAGAAAGCACCTAAGAATGGAGGCTGGCTGCCATAGAAGCCAACCACTTGATTAGTTTCCGTCCTCCCCACCCCTCACGCACCTCCGAGGAGAGGAGAGGGGAGGGGCTGGAGGTTGAATCAGTCATTAATAGGCAATAATTTAATCAATCATGCCTATATAATGAAGTCTCCATAAAGCCCCAAAAGGAATTGGGTTCGCAGAGCTTCTGGGTTGGTGAATACATGGAGATCAGGGACAGGGACTCCTAGAGAGGGCATGGAAGCTCAGAGCCCCTTACCCATACCCTGCCTTATGCATGTTGACCATCTGTCCATTCCTGAATTTTCTTCTTTAAAATAAACTGCAAATCTAGTAAGTAAAATGTTTTTCTGGGTTCTGTGAGCTGCTCTAGCAAATTAATCAAATCCAAGAAGGAGATCATGGGAACCTCTGATTTCTAGCTGCTTGGTCACAAATACAGATAACAACTTGGGCTTTTGTTTGGCTTGTTGAGTAGGAATCATTCATTGCAACCTCCAGTCTATAGCTGGTTGTTCAGAAGCACTGTTGTCAACCTGGTCTTGCAACCAGCAACTGGAGGGGATGTGGGGCGCAGGGTGCACGTAGTCTTGTAGGACTGAACCCTTAACCTTTGGAATCTGATGCTATCTCCAGGTAGATAGTGTCAGAATTGCTGGTGTCCAAGAATTGTTACTTAATATGGAGGAACACCACGCTCACCCGCTGCCATCACATTGGAATTTGCGTCTCAGAACATGCAAAGTAGACACCAAAGTTGATGTCCCTTTTCAAATCCGTCCTGGAGGAAATTTTACACCAAGTGAGGTGATTTGCTGAAATTTCAGGTGCTCCTTATTGTGCTTATTCCATTAAATTAGGACTATATTTCTGGTTCATGGAGGCACTAGTTTATTGGCCACCATTTTGTGCCCATATTGTCTTTGAACTAACATTCTCTTTGGATACCGCTGGTCAAGAACTCACAGGGTAGTTTGCACATTGAAGTGAATCAGTGCACATTCATAGTGGCTGGATTAATATCAATGAATATCATCATTGAAGCTTGGGAGCAACCATACTTATTCCTACAAATCTCCAATGTTATGAAACTGTCTTTATGATTGGAACCACTGAAAATAACCCAAAGTCGCAACTACACTTACAAAAAATAACAAAACTCTAGGTCTTAGATTCCTGACTTAAAATAAGTGCCATTTATTGAGGTCGTCTTGTGGTAAGAAATTTTACATAGCCTTTTTTTTTTCTTATTGTCTAAGGTTATTTTGATACACTGAAACTCCAGCAGTATAATTTTGACTTTATATAATTTTAAGAATTCCTATTTGTTTCTTTTAAGTTCTTTTGCTGAAAACACTACTTTTTATATAAGTCTTGATACCTGCTCAAGCAATATTTTTGCTGACCCATATCAGGGAAAACAACTTGTCTACTACAGGCACTCTTAAAAATCTCTTTAAAATGAGAGGAATTAATAAAAAGAAGACTAAAAATTCATCTATAAAGACTAAAAACGGGAGCCTGGGTGGCTCAGTGGGTTAAGCATCCGGCTTTGGCTCAGGTTATGACCCCAGGGTCCTGGGATTGAGTCCAAGTTGGGCTCCCTGCCCGGTAGGGAGCCTGTTTCTCCCTCTGCCTCTGCCACTCCCCGTGCTTGTGCTTTCTCTGTCCCTCTCTTTCTGTCAAATAAATAAATAAAATCTTTAAAAACAAACACACAAAAAAGATTAAAAACTAACTGAAAAGAAAGATACAAATCTGAAAAACAGAAACAAAAAAATAGACCACATAAGTCATCCAGAACCACCCCTAGGACTTTGAGCAAGGCTGAACCATGGAAACAGTAGATGGTATATATATCTAAAAATCTGGGTCAATAGCTATAAAGTTTACTTTATTATTAGGGTGTTGAATTCCCCAAAGTAAACATTCCTCACTTGTCTGCCATAAGCATTTCTTTGTTATTCAGGGCCGCATTAAGAGCTCATATGTGTTTTTCAGACAACTTTTTCTCTGTAATTTAGCCCTCAGAAAGCCATTGTTTGTCTAAGTGATAATTTCATTTCCTTTCCAATCCTTGGCTGTGATACCTTATAATGGATTCCAGAGAATCCAAGATCAGGCACAATAATGAGCGTTGAGATGGCTGTAAGAAATGCTGGAACATCTGATGAAGGTCTAGTGGGGTGGGAGAGAGAGCAAGGACCATCTGGTGAAATTATTTCCAAAGAGAATTGTTTGTAAGCTCTAAATTAAGGCAAAGCTTGGTTTAAACAGAAATTTTTAACTCAGAGGTTCTGCTTGGTTACTGGGACTGTCACTGAAATACAAGGCTTTGGTGCTGTGGATCTAGGCAAATGGTCTTTTGGAGAGCGGACCAAGGTGATTAGCTTTGTACAAGAAGAAAGATGCACAAATGACAGAGGGGTTGGTGAAGTCAAACTCAGGGTTTCCAGAGAGATGCTATGTAAAGTAGAAATTGGAGTTTGCCAGAAGCTCAGTCATTACTGTTAGTGACACATGGATACCCAGAGTCCAGCAGGCAAACTGGGGTATTGGATGGGATTATGGACTCGGGGTCAAGTTACTGGGGTTCAAATGCACATTCTGAATTCAGCAGTTAACTTTGTGCGAGTTATTTAACTCTCTGAGTTGTCATTTCTTGTATTTAAAGTATGGATTATTAAATTATAGAAGAAAGTAGAAGTACCTGTACCATAAACAATCAAGTTTGGAAAATATTATTTAAGTATTGCTTTGGTAAAATTGTCTTTGCATGTGGTTTAGGGTTCAGGTGTTGGCCTTAAGTGATTGTCGTTGAAGAAGTCATGAGAAATCTGATGATCTTGGAGGTCTATCACAGTGGACTTTCTCACTCTGACAAAAGGGCAGGTGATAATAACTAGGATGAGATGACAACCATGAACATCTTGCCCCAAATCTTCTTTTCTGCATCAGCGTAAATGTGTCGTGTACTCGTACTGCCTTCTTAGTGATGCTTCCATTCCCTCTCCCCTTTCGTGTTCACCTTGTTCCATTTCCATATCTTTTTTCTGTCAGTTTAAGTTCCTTAGTTATGCTCCTCATCTCATGAGCAAGTCCTCTGCTGTGTATGAGTGTATACAGGAATACAGATGCATTCATGATGGAAAGGAAGAATAGACTCCTAGTGAATAGACTTTTTAAGACCATTTTTATGTTTAGGGGAAAAATAAGCAGAAAGTATAGAGAGTTCCCATATACCCCCAAATCCTTCCCTACTCCCTCCCACTTATATCTTGCATTAATAAGGTACATTTATTACAACTGATGAGCAATGCTGATTACATTAATGCTAACTAAAGTGTGTAAGTTTTGACATTTATGAATAAGGCTACTATAAACATCAGCGTGCAGGTTTTTCTGTGGATATAAGTCTTCAACTCCTTTGGGTAAATAGAAAGGAGAACTATTACTGGATTGTAGGGTAAGAGGGTGTTTAGTTTTTTAAGAAACTGCCAAAGTGCCCTCCAAAGTCATGGTACAACTTTGCATTCCCACCAGCAATGAATGAGAGTCCTTGTTACTCCACATCCTCACCAGTATTAGGTGCTGTCAGTATTTAAGGATTCTTTTAAACAGTCCACTTTCTTGAAGTTTTAATAAGTGCAATGCTAGTTGCTATACCTAAAAGACCTGAAATGTTTAGTGACTTAGTTTATTTCTCTCTCTCTCTTTTTTTTTTAAAAGATTCCATAATCATCTATTGTGGTATTACAGGTAGAACTGTTCACCGCACTCATTCAGGAACCCAGGCCAAGATTGGCTCTGTCATCTTCAGCAGACCTCCTTCTGAGGTCATTCTTGTCATCAACATTCCAGGGAGCAAAAGGGGGAAAAGTAGGTTGGGGCAGTTCAACCCCTTTTATTTTATTTTATTTTTTGAGTTTTTAGTTGTGCCTTTATTCACCTTAGTTCATTAAGAATGTACTTGGTTGAGAGATCCTAGTGGTACCAACTACTTCTGCACCCCTTCCAGTGATGAAAACTAGTCACATGACTATATCTACCTGCAAAGTCAGCTGGGAAATGTAGTCCCTGTCTGGCTCTAAGGCAACAACTCCGTTATTACTGTGTAAGTTCAGGGCACATTTTGGAGAATGTCTACTAATCCTCTACACATTTGCCGAGACAGTTCATTGTATCATTTGTGATCAGATAGCTTCTATTATTCCGTCACTTCAGGTACAGATGGCAATGCTGTTAAGATGGAAAAACAACAAGGACTTCCTGGAACCAATGATGATTGGGTGTAGTTCTGTCTATGATGTCCTTGGAAGGTTGGCCTTTAACATTGGACCTCCTTTGTAATACTTCCCCCAGTGCTTCGACAAGATGACTATCCAATAAGATGAGTACCCAGTTCTCCTATCTTGTAGGAAGTTGTAGTTCTGGGGAGGAGAAAGCTAGTCTGTCTTAATTGGCAAATGAGAAACCTACAGTACATTTTGCACCATATTGATTCTGGTTGGGGGTTGAAGGGGAGAGTAAAAAAATAATCACAGATTTCAAAATCCAATCATCTCTGTGTACTCTTGTTGCTATTCCCCTCCTTATGCACACAGTAATTTCGGTTTTATTTTGACAGGAACATAGAGATATTCATAAACTGAGAGGCAGTGTTTCGAGATTTAGTGAATATCTTATCAGAAATAAATAATAAGTGCCCTACATTTTTGAAAGCTTGGTAAGACAATGTACTCATCTTCATTAGTTGACTGCAATCATGAGGGCTTTTTACAAATAAAGGTTAAATAAACTCATGCCCTTAAAATAATCCCAGTATGTATTTAATTGACCAGTCTTTCTAATTTGTTTGGACCGCTATTAAACCAAAAAAAAAAAAACAACCCAAGAAAACAAAAAAAAATTCTCTAGTTATTTGACCATACCAGTAGATTAGCAGGTATCAGCAATTTTATTGTCATTTGCCCTTTTTAACATAAAGTGTTCTCAGTTGGTACATTCTATCTTCCCATTTGGGAGGGTAGGTGCGTGGGAGGGAGAGGGCAAGGAGAGTAGAAGGGAGGGTGGTAGAAATAGCTTTATTTATTTTTTTTTAAAGATTTTATTTATTTATTTGAGAGAGAGAGAGAATGAGAGATAGGAAGCATGAGAGGGAAGAGGGTCAGAGGGAGAAGCAGACTCCCCGCTGAGCAGGGAGCCCAATGTGGGACTCGATCCCGGGACTCCAGGATCATGACCTGAGCCGAAGGCAGTCACTTAACCAACTGAGCCACCCAGGCGCCCTAGAAATAGCTTTAAACTAGATACATGAGTTTTATTTTTTTTAAAAAAATTTTAAAGATTTTATTTATTTGACAGAGACAGACACAGCGAGAGAGGGAACGCAAGCAGGGGGAATGAGGAAAGGGCAAAGCTGGCTCCTCCCTGAGCAGGGAGCCTGATGCGGGGCTCGATCCCAGGACCCTGGGATCATGACCTGAGCTGAAGGCAGACGCTTAACGACTGAGCCACTGAGGTGCCCCTGGATACATGAGTTCTAAAATAGCAAGAGAACACTGTTGTCACCAATATAATAATTGCTCATCAACATGCTAGCAGTTCCTTAAAAGCGGAGAACTATAGGCAGATGCTGTGTATTCAATGTACAGTCTGCAGTTGGTTTATGTCAAAAGTCCAACAGGATTCCCCACCAGCACTTGTGCTCTCTCTTAAAAAAAAAAAAAAAAAAGTCCAACAGGATTTAAAAACCTGCCTTTTTGAGACTCCTCTCTCCTTTAGGATCATTGGAAGATACCATGAATACACACCTTGAATTTTTTTTTTTTTAAAGCAAAATTATCTCTGATTGCCGGACTATCTTCTGTTTTCTTGTTGGAACTAAAACCAGTTTCTGAAATGAATGGTTCTAAAGGCCACATCTCTGAACCAGATCCTTCAGCTCTAGCAAAATTTAATCTTTGTACGAGTTTGTGAACAATTTGTTAATGTTAAATAAGCAGCCGTCCATATACTTTACAAAGGACAGGTGTCCTATTCATGTGTTTATGCACTTCACTTTTTTAAAAGGATCTAGGGAAGAGATTTTTTATTTTTTTATTT
>NW_027397092.1:3846906-3951864 GCF_003265705.2 Callorhinus ursinus | reverse complement strand
CCATCCATCCATCCATCCATCCATTCTTTCATTCATCCCTTGTTCTCCAAAACAATGTACTCTTCTGTTTATTCTGTCTCTCTCAGATTACTTCTCAGTTTCCTTCACTAGCCATCCTAGAAAAAACAAAACAAAACAAAAAAACCCAATATTTATCAGACTGTAGTCCTTCATAGGGCAACTGCCCTGTGTCAGGGTCCCCAAGGCCACCCTTAGGCTCAACAGTTTGCTGAAAAGACAGGACTCAGCAAAGCTGTTAGATGCACAGTTGCAGTTGATTACAGAGAAAGATTCCAGTGTTAAATTGGCAAAGGGCAAAGGCACCGTGGAGAGAGAAGTCCAGGGGAAACCAGGCACCATCTTCCAGGTGTTCCTTCCTAGTGGAGTTTCAGGGCAACTCACTTCATTCCCCCAACAGTAATGTGTGAAAACACATGCACAGTGTTACCCACTGGGGAATTTCACTCAAGTCTTGATGTCCAAGGTGTTTATCGAGGGTGAGTGATATAGGCATGCAGCAGCAACAATGTTACTGACCTCAGGTACTCAGTCACCAGCCCACAGAGATAAAAAAAAAAAAAAAAAAAAAAAAAAAAAGTGTTCATCATAAATCATCTGATCAAACTGGTACTGCATGGCCCAAGGCCTGAGGCATACAAGAACACTTTCATCTGGCGGAACGTTCCAAGGTCATCTCCAGTGGCTGCTAATGGACCAGTCCTAAATACAAGCCTTTCTTTGGAAGGGACTACATTTGAGCAAGCCAACCTGCTGAGTTAACCCCTTCCTGTCCATACCCCACTCACAGACACTTCTGTCTCATGCTTGACCCTGAAAATTTTTGCTTGGACCAAGAGAGGCCACACCTAGCCTAATAGTAGGTTACTTTTGAGGCAACCTGGAATGTAGAGGGAGGGTTAGGGAAAACATGGGTTTGGCATCAGAGAGTTCAGATTGAGCTTTGTACATTTTGTGTGCCCATGAGCCCATTAGATCTCTGATAAATATACACATTCAATAAGTATTAGTTCTCTCACCTCTCCTACAGTGTTCAAATTCTCAGATACGATTCTCACCTTTGCATAGTTACCAAAGTGGTCCTTGCTATCTCTTGCCCAGATTATTGTAACTGCTTTGTAATTGATCTTTCTGACTCCAAACTGAACAGCTGTGTGCACAGCACTCCCTTCCCTACCTGGCCAGGCACTGCAGTTCTAATTCATCCTTTATATGGCTGAACAAATTCCTCTGTTAAAAGGCATCTTTGATCATTCTACTCTCCTTGTCAAAAGACTTTTATGGTTCCCAGTTGCTCACAGATGCAAATTCACTGAGTTTAGCCCAGCAATCAATCCCTTCCTCAATCTGTTTCTCCCCTATATTTCAAGATTTGTCTTCCTTTATTTTGCTTCTGATGTATATTTTATTTTGAAATAATTTAAAAGTTTTTACATAGAAAAAACTACCAATCTTTGCCTTTATGGGTACTGGGTTTTGTTTTTGTGTTGTGTTGTTTTAGTTTTCATGGTTTATTTGTTTGCTTTTAGGGGGTTTCATGTAGAAAGGTGCTTTCAAGATAATAAAATGCTGCCCATTGAAAAATATTTTTTATTCTATTTTTAAATTTATACTTTGGTTTTGGTAATATATTATACCTGGAATTTCTTTGGGGGCATGGTTTTTGATAGACACGTAACTTTGTTTTTCCCCCAGTTTTTCCAAGACTCCTTATTGAAACTCCTTACTTCATTACCTTTCAATGGTACAAGTATCATGAAATTAATTTTGTGAATACGGGAGTCTGCTTATTGACCTTCCATTGTTTTCCATTAATATATTTACACATTTTTACAATAAAATCACTCAAAATTTCTCACTTTATATATATTAATACATTGCCTTTCAAGTACCTTGAAATTATCCTTCCAAAAATACTTTTAGCTCTTGTATCACACATTTTTTCCCATATACCTTTAAAATAAGCTTAACCTATTTATTAAAATTTATTGAGATTTTAATTGGGATTACATCAAGATTATGCATTATTTTATAGAAAATGGACATTTTAACATATTTTATCTTTCCACATAGAAATACAGTGTGTCATTTTGGATAATTAAGTCGTACTTTATGTCCTTAGGTAAAGTTTTATAATTTTACTCTTCTGGTTTTTTCACATACTTGTTAGCTTTAATCCTAGGTAGTTTTTTTTAATCAATTTTATTTATTTAAGAATGGTATCAATATAAATTATATCTTGCTGGTATACAGAAAGGCTATTGCTTTTTTTCACATTAATCTTGTATCAGAAATATATCATCTAAGATTGCATTCATATTTGCTCAGCATCCAAGGAAAGACAGTTTATTTGAATAATTACTGGAAGCCTTCCAAACCAGACTCAGCGAGAGCAGAATGTGTACATCTCTGAGGGTTGAGGTAGCTGGAATAATTGATAGTCTTTTCAGAGAGGATATTTTGGAGTCGGTGATGCCCAACTTATTTAATTGTTTTCAGTTTTTGTTACTCTGTTCAACAGAAAAGGTAAAAAGAATGAGTTTGAACAGGGAACTTAGTTTGGCATGATCCCAACCATTAGGATTTGGGCAAGAGGAGATGTCCTGAAATAAAATAAGGACATTGTCAGCAAAATTGACATTGAATATTACTCCTGGTGGGATAAATTTTGTCCATGATAAAGTTGGTTGTTTCTTTTGATTAAAGGGAATGGCACAATGAACATTTGTGCTCATGTCACCTTAAACCCATGAGCAAGTGTTGCTTTAGAAGATATAACAAACGTAGAATTTCTGAATCCCAAAGAATGTGTATTGGTTTTCATTTTAATGGAGATTATCAGTTTTCCCTTTAGAGAGGACATAAGGAACGAGTTTTTATTTAAGTATCATTTTACAAATATATCCTTTATTCCATCCTTTTCGACTTGATTTAATTTTTTTCCAGTGTTCTGATTAAAACTTAGTAGTGTTTTATATTAAAAATGAAGTTTTATATCTCTTTTATATACTCTCTTTCTTTGTATTAAAGTTAGTTTTGCACATGTTTTTCCCACTCACTGGGCTGTATGTTCCTTGAGTGTAGGAAAAATCCAGGTACCTCTCACAAACAATCATTGCAAGCTTTCCTATTTGGTGCTTAAAAATACTACTAGAATTTTCTTATTTGTCCTCTACCTCCTAGTTTGGTGCTTTATTGACTATGAATAATGTCCCGGGCTCATGTGA
The DNA here is from genome assembly GCF_003265705.2 of Callorhinus ursinus. Taxonomy (NCBI): domain Eukaryota; kingdom Metazoa; phylum Chordata; class Mammalia; order Carnivora; family Otariidae; genus Callorhinus; species Callorhinus ursinus. Next base: position 3,948,619 of record NW_027397092.1, on the reverse strand, counting down.
ATTTCTAGGATAACATGACAAGTTGATTAAGGCAAACTCATTCTTGGTTTTCCAGACATCTTTGTTTTTTAGTAATGCTTCATATTGTAGAATAAAGTTGCCCTAGATAGAATCTAGAATAAGTAAACATCCCTGGCCAGTTGTTCTTTACCTTGTACGTTATCACAGTGTATTTGATCATGGTCCACTATTTCTCAGTATGTAATCTATGCTTTTGCTGATAGATATGTATATAGATGTATAGACACTTTTTTAGGTCTAATAAACCAAATAAAAAGAAGATACAAAATGAACTTTTCTGTATCTTTGGGAAGTTGTTTCACAACATTTCTAAACAACAAGATTAAACTCTTCACAGAAATATTTCTAAAAGGCTATCATTGAGGAGTGCCTGGGTGGCATAAGACAGTTATGTATCCAACTCTTGGTTTCAGCTCAGGTCGTGATTTCAGGGTCCTGGGATCAAGCCCTGCATCAGTCTCTGTACTCAGTCCAGAGATTCCTTGAGATCCTCTGTCCCTCTCCTCAGTCCCTCCTGCTCATGCTCTCTCTCAAATAAACAAATAAATCTTAAAAACAAAATAAAGACTGTCATTGAAATTTTAACCTTGACCCCATCGTATGAAACAACTTTATTAAAGACAGGAAACTATTTTCACTGGGAAAGGGAAACTAGATATCAGAACTGTGAATCTCTTTTGGCTTTGGATTGTTTTTTTTTAATTTTTTTTAAAGATTTTATTTATTTGACAGAGAGAGACACAGCGAGAGAGGGAACACAAGCAGGGGGAGTGGGAGAGGGAGAGGGAGAAGCAGGCTTCCCGTGGATCAGGGAGCCCGATGCAGGGCCCGATCCCAGGACCCTGGGACCACGACCTGAGCCGAAGGCAGACGCCCAAAGACTGAGCCACCCAGGCGCCCCTTACACTCTGAAACATTTAAGTTGGGTAAATCATCTCAATGCTACATTCACTTTTGTACTCCTGTACACTGAATTGCAAATTATGTGGAAATGGTTCACCAAGAGGCCAATGTGTTATGCCTAAAATTATGTAATTTTAGCATCTTTAAATGATAATATTTTCTAATTTTTCCAGTGTGCTACACAAGTGTGGCTTAAAAAATATTTTCCCAGATGTTTTTATGCCGTTTTCATTTAAACTGTATTCATGGGTAGCTCTTTGGTACATAGATTGTTTTTACTTAGTTATCTGTATTCTTTGAATGAAGTGTTCCCTACCCAGTTACCCACTCACCTGACAAAGACAGTGTTCAGAGCTCTTATCTTTCAGAGCTATCCCATGAATCAGAGCTGGAAAAATAAATGTTTAAGAGCAAAGCAAGTTGAGCTGGGTAAATATTACCTACTCTCCATCAACAACTGATTCAGGTAGACATTTTTAGATGCAAATTCCTCATGTTAGAGGCACCCTGGCCTGAAGAGTCTGGCTTATTGTTGAATAATTGCATACTTCTGAAGTAGCTTCACTCTTTACCCAGATTTTTTGTAGGATAATCTATTTCCTTTTTTGAAAGTGATCTGATCAGATTATTAGAAGACAGAGGAACTGATTGAAACAATATAATATTTCATTATGTTTCTTAAAGGATATAATGCCTATAAAGGGCCTGTTCAAAGAGAAAAGACGGTGTCCTTCTCTCTCTCTCTCTTTTTTTTTTGAGAGGGAGAGAGAGGGGGGCAGGGTGTGGGGAGAGGCAAAGGGAAAGGGAGAGAGAGAGTCTTAAGCAGGCTTCACATCCAGCGCAGACCTTCTCTACATGGGGCTCAATCTCATGACCCTGAGATCATGACCTAAGCTGAAATCAAAATGCTTAACTGACTGAGCCACCCAGTCACCTGATAGTGCACTTCTCAACAGTAGGCCATTGAGTTGCCACTATTCTAGTTTTTATTAATTCCTTTTAGTCAGGATCTAGTAGGAATAAAGCTATTTCACCATTGTCCGCCAACCTGCCTTCTTCTGATTCTGTTTAATTGTATCCCATCTTTCCATCTGATCCCTGGCGTGCTGACACCTTGGTCTTCCCCAGCTGCGGCTTCTATACTTTATAGCAGTTAGCTTTAAGAGAAAAATATCTCCCTTTTTTGGAAGTTACAGAATTCCCAGTCGTTGGATCTTAGAGCTTAGGGTACAACCAGCTTATCCACCAGAGGGAGAGAGAGGCGAGGAAAAGAGGTGAGGAAAAATTCTTGGTTTGGGCAAATTTGGATACGAAAGACTTTTCAAAGAGCTCATCTCCATCTAGTCTGGGGGGAATTCCTCACCTCTACCTCAAGGTACTAGATCAGAAAATGCAAGCTACCAGTACAAGACCTGGACAACTAGAAGCATGAGAGTGATGAGAAGTGGAGGGGAGAGAACACTGGAAATTGATGAATTTTCACTTGAAATCATCAGGTGGTTACAGCTTTCTAGACATGGCACCCCACTTTAGGAAAGATGGTGAAAAATGAGCCCCCTTTTAAATTAGAAAATTGGGCTTCCAATTTCTGTGTCTTATCAAAGTTCTAACGTTAATCCCTAATACTAATTTGCTCAATATTTTTCTCAACATTTTATACAGGTGCATTTTTTCTAAAAGATTTGTTTATTTTAGAGAGAGAGAGAGAGAGAGAGAGAGAGAGAGAGAGAGAGAAAGCATGAGAAGGAGGGGCCGAGGGAGAGGTAGAGGAAGAGAACCTCAAGCAGACTCTGTGCTGAGCATGGAGGCCGATCTGGGTCTGGATCCCAGGACCCTGAGATCCTGACCTGACCTGAAACCAAGAGTCGGATGCTTAACTGACCGCACCACCCAGGTGTCCCCATATACATGCATTTTAAATTCACTGAGTGAGAGCATGCGCAAAATAAGTGAAGAGAGACGTAAGCTTTACCACCTACCCCCATAATTACAAATACTACTAATACAGTTACTACTAATACTAATAACAATAACTTATACTTTTGAGCTACTTATTATGTACTAGGCTTTATGGTAAGTGTCGTGTCTAAATGGGGTGTCTGTCCTGATCAGATGAGAGCCCCCAAATATGGGACAACGATCGGTGGACGCTGGTGGTATGGGCAGTGAAAGGATTCACCTGACGTGGAACAAAGGAGATTAAAGTTTTTTGAATACACCATAAGGGGGCAGAGGGCTGGGCAGCAGAGGAGAGCCTGTCTGCAATGAGGCAGTTGGTAGGGGCTGTTTTGAAAGGGGGAAGGTGAGGTGGTATGGTGATATATGGAATTTTCCTTCTTTGGGGTACTGGGCCTGGTTGTAAGTAGCGCATTGGTCAGTTAGGTCCTATGGATATTTCAGGATGTTTCTCCCAATAAGCCTGTCTATATTCCATCGCTGAAGCCTGTTTGCCTAAAAGCAGCCTCTACAGTAAGCACTTGATATGCATAAATTTATTAAATTTCTCAAGTAACACATGGAGGGTACTGATAATATTTTTTTTTTGATGATTACTCTGTGAGCTCAATAGCTGTGGTTATCAGGTGCAAAGCACGGCTCATTATTAAGTTACCACCAAGTGTTTGTGTGTAACTCTTCCATTCAACAATGATTCAGTGACAGCCCTGGGCTTGATCCTTTGGACATCTCCAAGCCATAGATAAAATATAGTACAAAAAGTGCCAGGGCCAGGCAAATCCCTGGGCACTTGGTCAAAAACAGCTTGTCACTTCAAGGTATGCCAAAATGAAGCTTGTGGTTTAAAGGACCGAAATAATTTTCAACTGCAGACAGCGGAAATAAAAAAAAAAAAAAAGTTGTCTGGAAGAGATGACATTTGATTAGAGAAGTCTGTAACATATGAGTAGAATTCAGATAAGGATAAAGGAGATTAAATGGGCCTTCGTTCTATGCTGAGGGAATGACACAGGAGGGCGGGACCACGCGGTGTGTGCAGATCCCCACAATACAGCAGGAAGGAGGAGGAACCTGGAGACAGGGTTGGCTGCGATGAAATCACTGAGGGCCTTTTGCACCGAGCAAAATTTTCACAACTTACTTCATGGGATTCAGAAAAACTTTGAAGAGTGTCGGAAAGAGGAAGTCCATCACTAGAGAGGTTTTACCCTGGAAGTGCTAGGTAGAAAGAGTCAGACGGAGAAACAGGTTAAAAACAGATCAGTTAGGAGGCCCCAGTCAGAATTCAGGTACAGGAGATGGGGTTTGTGTCAGGACAGTGCCTGTGAAATTAAAAGGAAGGGATTTATGTATTAAAGGCAGTGAGTAAGACCAACTGTGCTTGATGTCTGAGGGAATGTCTTTACAGATGTGAAACCTACAAACAAAGAGCCGGTTATTGTAATGAAGGTGGTCCTATACAGTCTGTTTGTCATTCTTGCCTCTCAGGACCGGATGGATCTTCTATAAGGCATTTATGTACTGCATAGTTGTCCCTTTCAGAGCACTTTCCCTCATTTCCACTTTTAAATGAATTAAATGAACTCCTTTGCTCTAACTCATAAGTAGTCTAATAGTTTAATATTCTGCATTCGACCTTCATTGAGATGGTTTTATGAACAAATATTAGCTTTCTGTACTTTAATGCTTGCACAGCACCTCATGAATTTTTATTTTTAATTAAACACTGACTCACTGATTGCTAATCCTTTTATATTATTCTTTAGTCTATTTGCATAGTCTAAGCATCTTTCTTTCTACCAATTTACTCCTTTCTCTCTGTCTAAACCTTCAATGTGGTCCTATGGTGGAATCCATCATTAATCACATTCTTTCAAAAACCAGCAAATATTTCTTTGCATCAGACATTTTCTTGGAAGTTAAAAACAAAAGGCATTCTGTTCAAGATGGATGGTTAACCTAGTAAGCAACAAATGCTTTCTTTAGAAAGTTTTTAGGCTTCACTGAGACAGAAGGGGTTGAAATTAATTTTCTATTATTTAAGAGGTCTTGCAGTGTAGAAATGGTTATTATCTCTGTTTAGAAATTAGTTGTTTTGGTCCCAAGTGAAACAAGATACTTGGGGAAAATGTGAACATTACAAAATTAGAAAGTCCTCCTCATGAAATGTTCCAAGTGAGAGAGAACCAGGATTGACTGGTGAACTCAAGAGAAATTTTTGATGGAAGCTGCTTTTGATGACTTTTGCTGGGAAGTTGTCCAGAAGACTTGAAGAGTTGTGTGTGACACATGCCATTCCTTGAACACCCTGGTTAGTCATAGAAGAGGTAGGTCTAATTAACAAAGTCCATAGGACAAATGATAGACAATATAATTATTCAAAAAAGAAAATATCCTGGAATACAGGACATGTAGAGACATGACGAGTGTATTATACAGTATGAGATAGGAGGTGGGAATTATTCCAGATTAATCAGCCATTTATAATGAAATGTCCTCAGATTACATATACATCATATAGATTTAAAAATATAGTGTTCTATACTGTTTACACACAGTTCCTTTTAAAATTAGTTCCCATTCTTATAAAAGGTGTGTAGTTGATGGTATTGAACGATCTGTTTCTTATTTATTTTGGAGATTACTATGGGGATTCTGGCCATTTAGACCACAAGGAGTACTTGATTTGCAAATGCCAAACTAAGAACAAAATTATGGCAGACAGCTTGGAATGTATCTGTATAATTCATTGAGATGAAAAGTGATGAGAAAGAACTTTTTTCTGACCACAAATAATTGCTCTGAACAACTTCTGGTGGCTCTCTTTCCAGTGCTTCGTGGTGACCAAGTTGGGTTCTGATTATTTGCATGGCAGAATGGAAGTTCTTGTCCTCTGAATACCTTTTTCCAATTCTGTTCCTCCTGATCTTCATCCATTTGGCAGGAGACAGTTCCATCCCGTTCACCCTTGCTTGTCAATCACTAGTTCTGCTGGGGGAGAAGACATTCCAGGCAGTGATGCAAAAGAGAGTCTTTTACACAAGAGATACTATTACTTGTCTTTTGGGTGCTTTGCTCTTCAGAATTGAGCATCCGAGTTAAATGAGACTTGCTGGTTGCCTTCCCTGAGTGAGCAGCAATGACAGGACTTGTTGACTTGATGACAAGGGGTGTGTAACCATAGAGCAGCAACTGTTGGGTGGGGAAGCTGGCAGGATAGATGGGAGAGATGAGAAATAAGAGAGGTTGTCAGGCATCTGTGTGACATAGGCCATGCACAAACATGTATTTCCACTGCCCAGGTATGGCAAGAGTGTCCATGATTGACAGAAGAGTGGCTCTTTCAGGTGTTAGAATGAGCCAGCTTATCTGTGCAGATAGGAATAATGCAGGGCCACATCTGGATAGTACTGTTCTCACCATAGGTGTCTAAATAAAGTTTTCCTTGCTGAGTTTGCGAGAGACAGCTACTCCTCCCCATACATTTGAGTTTATTATTCGGAAATGACCATGGAGCACTTGAGCATTTAATTGTGTGCCAATAATGTTCAATTCTCTTTCTCTCTTTCTTTCTCATGCACATATAGACACACACATACATACATACACAAATACACATGCGTGAATATCACACATATTTTGAACCCAATTATAATGTCTCTATTTTCTAAAAGCAGTGTCTATAAGAAACTATATGAGAAATTATATATATGTATAGTATATTATATGTATTATATATTATATAAGAGATTATCCTTTATTAGCATTATTAGTTACCCTAGTAAGAGCAGGCAGAAAAAAAAAAAAACATGGCTTCACAATTTTCTTAATAAGATGGAGGCGAGAGGGGGGGAAGCCTTGGGTATTTTACTCAGCAAAGTGATCATTGTGCTAGCCAGAAATCATTGTGCTAGTCACACTGAATCATAATATATTCCAAAGGGACTGAAACGTTTTCATGAATGACAACTTATTCTTAAATATTTTTCTCCTTGAATTTTTATAATCATGGTACCAAGAGAGTAGACATAATTAAGGTTGAAATGAGATTTCTATTAGGAAACTGATGGCTGAGATTTAATATTTATCCTAGTTATATGGCATGAAACTCTATCATATCCCAAGTCCCTTAGGGTTGCTTCAGATTTTTCCATAATAAAATTTGCCTCTTGTCTTCATGACAAATATTTTACAAAAATATTTATTATTTTGGCATGAAAGACATTTGTTAGCACATAATTCAGAGTTTATTAGGAAAAGTATAGCTGGACTAATATACAAAGTTACTGAATTTCTTTTGGTCCATCACTTTATTAAGACAAGTAACATGTGGAAGCATTTTTAGATTTGTATACTGCGGTATTTTGAACAGTTTAGCAGTTTTCTTATAATAGAAACAAAGACTTTCACCTTCATATGTAGTTATCCAACCTCCTCCACCCAGTTTTTCTTTCCTTCTCTGCTACCCTCCAATCCAAGGAGCTGAATTTAAAAAATTGCAGTTGGGCAGACAGCTGGTCTTTGTAGAAGATTTAACACTTTGGGTATTTTGAATACAGTTTTGTAGCTGCTGGAAACTGAAATATAAATAAAACGAAAAAAAATGTGAGAGAGAAAAATACCCCACAGCTAAGCCAGCTCTTTAAGGATTCTTTTTGAAGTGAAGACATGATTTTTCTCTTGGTTTTATGGCACAAACCTGGAATATCATTCATGAATCATATCAAACTGATAGAGCTCAACTGAGAGAAGGTATAGGTGATAAGATATGATCAGTAGAGAACCCACTGTGTATTGTAACTCATTGGGAACATCTTGTGAATGTTTTTAACATTTCTGTTGTTAAGAATTTCAATAGTAAATTCCATACAAATTTTAGGATTGTTTGTTCCAGCTCTGTGAAAAATGTCGATGGGATTTTGATACATATTGCGCTGAATGTGTAGGCTGGAACAAACGATCCTAGAATTTGTATGGAATCTGAAAGACCCCAAATCACCAGGGGAATGTTGAAAAAGAAAAGCAAAGCTGGGGGCATCACCCTGCCTGACTTCAATCTATATTACAAAGCTGTTGTCATTAAGACAGCATGGTACTGGCACAATAACAGACACATAGATCAATGGAACAGAATAGAGCGCCCAGAAATTGACCCTCAACTCTGTGGTCAACTAAACTTCGACAAAGCAGGAAAGAATGTCCAATGGAAAAAAGACAGTCTCTTCAATAAATGGTGCTGGGAAAATTGGACTGCTATATGCAGAAAAATGAAACTGGACCATTCTCTCACACCATACACAAAGATAAACTCAAAATAGATGAAAGATCTAAATGTGAGACAAGAATCCATCAAAATCCTAGAGGAGAACACAGGCAGGAACCTGTTCGACCTTGGACAAAGCAACTTTTTGCAAGATAGATCTCTAAAGGAAAGGGAAACAAAAGCAAAAATGAACTATTGGAACTTCATCAAGATAAAAAGCTTTTGCACAGAAAAGGATACAGTCAACAAAACCAAAAGACAACCGACAGAATGGGAGAAGATATTTACAAATGACATTACAGATAAAGGGCTGGTATCCAAGATCTATAAAGAACTTCTCAAACTCAACACCCAAAAAACATCCAGTCATGACATGGGCAGAAGACATGAACAGATATTTCTCCAAAGAAGACATCCAAATGGCCAATAGACACATGAAAAAATGTTCCACATAACTTGCCATCAGGGAAATACAAATCAAAACCACAGTGAAATGCCACCTTACACCAGTCAGAATGGCTAAAATTAACAAGACAGCAAGCAACAAATGTTGGTGAGGATGTGGAGAAAGGGGAAGCCTCTTACACTATTGGTGGGAATGCAAGTTGGTACAGCCACTCTGGAAAACAGTATAGAGATTCCTCAAGATGTTAAAAATAAAGCTACCTTATGACCCAGCAATTGCACTACTGGGTATTTACCCCAAGATACAGATGTAGTGAAAAGAAGGGGCACCTGCACCCCAATGTTCATAGCAGCAATATCCACAATAGGCAAACTGTGGAAGGAGACAAGATGTCCTTCAATGGTAAATGGATAAAGAAGATGTGGTTCATATATGCAATGGAAGATTACTCAGCCATCAGAAAGGATGAGTATCTACCATTTACACTGACATGATTGGAACTGGAGGGTATTAAGCTAAGTGAAACAAGTCAATCAGAGAAACACAATTATTATATGGTTTCACTCATATGTGGAACATAAGGAATAGTGCAGAGGACAGTAGGGTAAGGGAGGGAAAACTGATTGGGAAGAAATCATTGAGGGAGACAGACCATATGAGACTCCTGACTCCAGGAAACAAACTGAAGGTTGTGGTAAAGGAGGGGGATGGGGTAACTGGGAGATGGGAATTAAAGATGGCACGTGATATCATGAGCACTGGACGTTATACTCAATGAATCATTGAACATTATATCAAAAACTAATGATGTACCATAACTTGGCTAATTGAATTTAAATAAAAAAAGGATTACTTTACAAAGAACACAATTAATTTAAAGTAAAAAAAAAAAAGTCAATAGTAAATGGTTCGGAGTTGACTTAGGATGTACCTATACCGAAGATAGAGCAGTAGAAACAAGCAGACTCATGAAGTATCATCCCATGAATGTACAGAATGATAAAATCAGCAAAATTCTGGTAACCCAAGCTTCTACCTTGACCCAAAATTTCTGCCAATCAAGTCTCCACCGTTTAAGTTAAATGTGGCCCTGATGTCTGAGTCTGGAATTGAGAATTGATTTTCCCATAGAAAAATTAACAAAACAGGAAACAACAAATGTTGGCAAGGGTGTGAAGAAAGGGGAACCCTCTTACACTGTTGGTGGGGATGCGAGTTGGTGCAGCCACTCTGGAAAACAGTATGGAGATTCCTCAAGATGTTAAAAGTAGAGCTACCCTATGACCCAGCAATTGTTCTACTGGATATTTACCCCAAAGATACAGATGTAGTGAAAAGAAGGAGCACATGTACCCCAATATTCATAGCAGCAATATCCACAACAGCCAAACTGTGGAAGGAGCTGACATGCCCTTCAACAGATGAATGGATAAAGAAGATGTGGTACATATACACAATGGAATATTATTCAGCCATCAGAAATAATGAATACTCACCATTTGCATGAACATGGATGGAATTGGAGGGGGTTATGTTAAGTGAAGTAAGTCAAGCAGAGAAAGACAATTATATGGTTTCACTCATATGTGGAACATAAGCAATAGCATGGAGGACCTTAGGCGAGGGGAGGGAAATCCAAAGGGGGAGAAATCAGAGAGGGAGATGAACCATGAGAGACTATGGACCCAGAAAAACAATCCGGGGGTTTCAGAAGGGAGGAGGGTAGGAGGAGGGGGTGATAGGTATTGAGGAAGGCACGTGCTATGATGAGCACTGGGTGTTAAACTTAACTAATGAATCACTGAACACTACATCAAAAACTAATTATGTACTATACAGTGGTTAACTGAACATAATAAATAAAAAAGAAACTAAAATGTGATGAGTAGCTTTCACAGAGTTAGCACAATTAATATATTAATTTAAGGGTATATGAGCAAAAGTTTAATTATAACTGGCATTAATTGAATATATCAGGCAGTTTTTTAAGTACTTTATGTGGACTTTACCATTAAACATTTGCAGTAATGCTATAAGGAAGGTAATACTATTATCCCAATTATATAGTTGAAGAAATCAATAGAACAAGAAGTTAAGTAACCCATCCAAGTTTATGCCATTTGCAAGAGGGAGAGACAGACTGTAATGCCAAGCAGGTTAATTCCAAAGACCAGTCTTGAGTAGGTACTATACCATCACCATGAGTTACAGAGGCTTTTCTTAATGTTTTTCTGGGTACATATCATTTATTCATGACATTGTTTCTGTGGGAAAATGTTTTTTGACATTTTTGTGAGAAGCCCATACGTTAGAGCAGTAAGAGAGACGTATATTGCTAAGTGATTATTTGGAATTATACTGAGTAAGCATGCAGAAAGGTGGATTGTCAACTTTCTTGGAACTTATCAGTGTCGTGATCAATGGTTTCTCTTAGATCTACCCATGCACTGTCTTGTCTAATATATGGAGTGGTTGTCAATCCTTATGAGTTTTATCCAATTGCTTATTCCTGTTGCCAGAGAAGAGCCAGTCTGTATTGCTGTGTTTATTTAGGCTGCACTATTTTCAAGGAATATCTGGAAAGTGAGCAGCATGGCATAGTGGTTACCACCGCAGGTTATGGAGCTAGATTCTCTTGGTTTAAACCCTGCCTTTCCTAGTTACTAGCCATGTGATTTAAGGCAAGCTGGTTAACCTCTCTATGCCTATTTCTTTATCTGTCCATGGGACCATTTGTAGTTCATTAGTCAGTAGTAGTTCATGTTGATAGGATTTTTAGGATTAAATAAGATGTTATTTTTTAAAGCATCTTAGAACAGTACCTGGTTCATAGAAAGTAAAATATCATTTGTTTAAAACAGACTTATTTTGATAACATTTAACACCAGTTTTTTACAAAAAGTTCTCAGCTGGGACACCTGGGTGGCTCGGTTAAGCATCCAACTCTTGGTTTCAGCTGGGGTCGTGATCTCAGTGTAGTGAAATTGAGCCCTGTGTTGGGCTCCTTGCTGGGTATGGAGTCTGCTTGTCCCTCTCTCTCCCCCTCTGTTCCTCCTCCTCCTCACTCACACTCTCTTTCTAAAATAGATAAATAAAATCTTTAAAAAAAGCTCTCAGCTAATAAAGAACAGAACATCCATAAAATGTAAAAGGATGAGTACAAAAAAACAGCTGAAATCATACTTACTGGTGAAACAATGATTCTCTCCCTAAGTCTGAGAATAGGATGAGTATATAAACTCTTGTTGTTTCTACTTAAAATTATAGCCAGGTAAGAAAATAAATAAAATGTATCCAGTTTGGAAAGGATGAAGTAAAACTATTTATTTGTAGATGAGATAGTCATACATGAAGAAAATCCAAAAAAAGACTACCCAATGTTGCTAAAACTAGTACATGAAGTTAGCAAATTCATTAAGACTTAAGGGTAATAACTTATTATAAAGCTACACCAAGCATTGCTGTATTAATAATGCTACAGTAATAATGCTAGCATAAGGCTAGTCTTATAGACCAAAGGAATAGAATTGACAGTCCAGAAATAAATCTTCACATTTATGGTCAATTGATTTTTAACAAGAGAACCAAGAAAATTCAATAGAGGAAATAGTGTTTTCAACAGATGGTGCTGAGACATTGCATATCCAAATGCAAAAGAATGAAGTTGGGCCCCTACCTCACACCATACATCAAAATTAATTCCAAATGGATCAAAGACCCAAATATAAGAGTTAAAACTCTAAAAGTCTTAGAGGAAAATACAGGCATAAATATTTTTGACCTTGTATGTGGTAACAGTTTCTTAGATATGACAAGAGCCCATGCAACCAAAGAAAAAAAATAAATAATTTCAACATCACCAAAGTGAAAAGCTTTGAGGATTCAAGGGACACCAACAAGAAAGTAAAATTACACTTCACAGAGTGGGAGAAAACTTTTGCAAATCCTATATCTGATAAAGGTCTATTGTCCCGAATATATAAACAACTCCTATAACTCAATACTAAAGAAAAATAACCCAATTTAAAAAGTGGGCAAAAGATCTTAATAGATTTTTTCCAAAGAAGCAGTATAAATGGCAATAAGTACATAAATATATTGTCAACATCATTAGCTCTGAGGGAATTGCAAATCAAAACCACAGTGAGATTCCGCTTCACAACCACTAGAATGACTATTAAAAAGAAAAACAACACAGTGACATATTTTGGCCAGAATATGGATGAATCAGAGTCCCCATAAACTGTTGGTGGGAATGTCAAGTGGTGCAGTGACTGAAAAGCAGTGTCTCAGTTAATCAAAAGGTTGAACATAGAGTTATCATGTGACCTAGCAATTCTAGGTATGCGACTGTGACCTAGCAATTCTAGGTATAGGACAAAATGAACAAACAAAAAACACATATATTTACCCCAAAACTACCGATGTTCAGAGTACCGCTATTCATGTCCATAAAGTGGAAATAATCCAAATATACAGTTGATGAATCGAGAAACAAAGTGTGCCATATCCATACAAGGAAATATTATTCAGCAAAAAAAAGCAATGAAGTACTCATACAAGCCACAATATGGGTGAACTTTGGAAACATAAGGCTATGTAAAAGAAGGCTGTCACAAGAGACTACATACTATATATTTTCATTGAAATGAAATGTCCAGAATAAATTATGATAGTAGACCACATTTTTACTATCTACAGGTAAATAGGAACAAAATAACACTTGCAATCATATCAAAAACATCATATACTTAGAGATGTATTTAATCAAATACATGCAAAACCTGTCCTCAGAAAACTATAAAATAGTGCTGAAAGAAATTTAAGATCTAATAAAAAAAAGAATATGCCATGTTTCTTAATCAGAAGACTCAGTCTAATTGAAATGCCAGTTCTTCCCAAATCAATGTATAGATTTGACTCAACATCAAACACAGTAGCACTGTACTTTGTTTTGGTAGAAATTGACAGACCAATTCTAAAATGTGTATGAAATAATATTTAATATTCAAAGCAGCTTTGAAGAAGAAGTAGGGCAGAGCACTTACACCACTGATTAAAGGAATTACTATAAAGCTGTGATAATCAAGACAGTGTGACACTGGCCTAAGGATTGACATAGATCATCAGAATGGAATAGGGAGTCCAGAAATAGACCCATACATATTGGTCAATTGATTTTCAAAAACAGAGCTGAGATATATTAATGGGGAAGGAATGGTGTTTTCAGTGACTGGTCCTGGACCAGAGGTATAAATGTATGGAAAGTACTGTACTTTGACCCGTGCCTCACAGCATGCCAAAAACAAACACAAAATGGATAGTATACTGAAACATGAAATCCAAAACTATAAAACTCCTAGAGGGAAGCAAAAAAAAAAAAAATCATAACAGCATTGTGAAAGGCAAAAAAGTCTTAGGACACAAAAAGCACTAACTATAAAGGAAAAATGATAAATTTAAAACTTGTGCTCTTGAAAAGCCATAGAATACAAAAAGGTAAAACATAGACTGGGAAAAATCCTCATAATACATTTTGGACAAAAAGCGGATCTAGAATATATACAAAAGCTCTTAAAACTCAATAGTAAAAATAAATCAATCCAGTTTTTGAAAAATGAACCACAGATTTTAGCACACTCTTCACAAGATATACCATTATGTTGACTAATGGTAAGTCCAAGAAAAGATGTTCAATATCAACAGTGATTAGGGAAATGCAAATTAAAACCACAGCGAGCTACTCTACATCCTCTAGAATGGCTCAAATTAAAAAGATCGTCAATACCATGTGTTAGTAAAGATAGGGAGTCACCAAAGCTCTTCCACATTGCAGGGAGACGTTAAAATGGTACATTCCTTTGGGAACACTGGCAATTTATTTTAATGTTAAATGTATACTTATCATTAGGACTTAGGAAATTCTACTCCTAGTTATTTATTAAAGAGAAATGAAAACATATGTCCACAAAAGGACTACATATGGCCATAAGTGTTCATGGCAGCTTGATTCAAATGGACAAAAACTTCGCATAACCCAAATGTCCGCCAACAGGTGATTGGATAAACAAAATACGGTAAATATGTGAAAAAGAATACAACTCTTCAATAAAAAGAAATAAAATGCTGGTACCTGTAAGAATTATAGGTAGATGTATCTCACAACCATTATGCTGAGTATTAGAAGCCAGACAAGAGGAGGGCAGGCTCTATGACTGCCCGTGCATGCTAAGCTAGAATGGGCAAAAAGCAAATCAGTGCATGATTGGTGTAAGGGGCAGAGGGTGAAAAAGACCCCACGGGCACTTTCAGAGAAGTTGGAAATACCTCTTATTTTGCTTGGAATGTTATTTATGTGGGCATATGTATCTGTCCATATTCATGAAAGGCATACTTAAAACTGGTCCTTTTTTAATCTGTAAAAGTAGACTTTAATAAAGTTGATTTAAAAACTAAGCCAAGGCACACAAAGAAACAATGAAAAGGCTTATAATCTGTGAGAGCAGAAATTGCTATATCTGGATTTAGAATCCAGCTTTTAAAATCCTCTTATTTAATATTTCAGGAGACTCAGGCCTGGAGATGTACTTTAAGATGTTTATTAAAGTCAACCTAGCTGGTCAGGGGCAGATCCCACACTAGAACTGAATTCTCCTGACACTTTCCATTGCTTGGTAGAAAATCCAGAGGATATGGCTAGGTTGTCGCTCAGGCAGTGTTTCCTCAAGACCTAAGTGTTATTGGTGGCGGCGGGGGGGGGGGATGTATCAAAGCAGAATTAGAGTTCCTTTCCATAAGAATTAATTTAATTCGGCCTTTGTTTTGGTGTTATGATATAGTTTATGAACCGACAGTATCAGACAAATGTCTGCAACAGTTTTATAACTAAAGCTCCTTAAAAGATAGGATGCTTTCCTGTTTTAGAGGATGATTTTCTTTGACATATGTATATAATTAGCCCCCCAGTTCTCAAAACATTTATAAGCTATTTCTAATTTGATTTCATTGAAAAATAAGACAATTTAAATTTTAGAAGTAGGAAGTAAGAATAAATATGCCTGCCGGGTGTGTTTAGTGAAAAGGAGAAAGCAAAGGAGGGAAGAAAGCGGGGAGGGGAAGAAAAAAATCAAATTTTTCTTAGTTCATTGCACTTCCTAAAATACACCAAAATAAGCATGCATTATTTATAATTTAAGGAGATGAATTAATATATTGAGAGGAAATAAGATAGCATGGCTGATGGAGCTGAAAACGAGAAGATGGTTGAAAATGCCTTTTTGCCCTGAATGACGATCTGGTTTTAGGACATCGGTGGAATTAATAAGGTTGCTACCACTGACCACAGTCTTGTCCTAGTGCATTTTCACTGGATTCCTACCTGCTCACAGGTATGTGCTGAAAAGGAGGCGGAAGAGGAAACAAAGCCATGATAAGGAAGATAGTGTGTTTCAAACTCTGATTCTGTTCTCCGCCTCACTACACTGGCCCAAGGCACTATATGCACATAGCTTATGAGAAAACCAGGGACCCACTACCAGGAGCAGAACAGTACTGTTTGTGGGTAGTATCTATCCTAGGGGAAAAGAAGTGATTTGGCCCACTGAAGTAGCTTCTATACTACAGTGTTTGGAAATTACTGATGGAATACGTGATCACTGGCCAAAAATCTGTTTATATAAACTGTATAGTAAATTATCTGTGACTGTGAAAGTCTCGAACATTTCTGCCCACGTTCCCTGGGGAAGTCAGGCTGAATAATATTTTTATTTGCTTTACTCGTTGTAAAACAGAACTAGAACTAGGGCAGATCATGATCTATAGTGTAAGTGGCATTTTTGAAAAACAAACACAAAAAAAATCTCCAGAACATAAGCTTTGTTTTTCACTGTGAGTATCTTTCATAGAGTTAGGGAACAAATTAGGATTGTAAAATGGAGGGAAGAAAACTTGTTTTGGGAATTACAAATAAAATGGTAGTTGTCGTGGAAAAGAACCTTACTTCGTAACACTCTCTCTTTCCTTTTGCTGATTCACAGCTTGTTAAGCCCAGGAATGGCTTGGCTCATGCCAGCTAGCTACCTAAATATAATCCGACGCAAGACAGAGACTGCTGGCTTCTTCTGTTTTCCTTTTTCCCATTGAATTAGAACTACTGAGAGTCTCAAAATATCACACTGATTTATTTTGTTCAAGCAAATCTATAATGTTTACTCCAAATGTCATGCACTTTCATTTTCTGGTTTCTGGAGCCAAGAGCTGCTGGCTGAGTTTACTTCTAAACTGGGTCACTTTGCTGCAAGTTTGCTAGGTAGGTCACAATGGGAGAAAAAAAAAAAACCCAATCATGACAAAATCATCACGGGGTTGGATGCACCGCCAATGCAAGAACCCCGTTTTGTTATCCTCGTTTTAAGGGGCTGAGCCAAGTGCTTACGCTGCCTGAAGCCTGCTTGTTTTGCAAACTGTCACATACTCTTTTAGATGACGTTACATATGGAGCCGTAAACTCAATCTAGCACTTTATTGGCTTCCAGTTTTCCTCCCAGCAGTATCAATCTATGGCTGAATATTTGAAATATAATCCCTTTGGGTGTTCAATAACATGCAGTAGCCCTCATCATTTAATTTGTCTGGCATTTTTAGGGGAGAAAAAAGGCTCATGCCATACAGGCGTTGCTAGAGGAGGGACACCATTGAAGTCGTTTGCCTATTGCCATCAGCAAATGAGACTTTGTTCCCCTTTCTGGGTGCACTTTGGATGATAGGGTCTTTTTGATGTCATTACCAGGGAAGGAGCACAGGAGATACATATGTTTTCCTAGCTTCAAAATCATTAGGAAAAATTAAGTTGTAAATAAAAATCAGACTTATATTTTATTCTGCCTAGATTTTGAGCCTCTGATGAATTAAAAACATATGCTTTTTCTAAAGTTGTTTGGCATGAGAGATGTGTTTATTTACTTAGAAATTAAGACTCTACTTGAGCTGTTTGGAGTATGATATTTAAGTAGTCTGTTTGGAACCCAAAGTCACATCCCATCAAAATGTTTTAAATGATGATGAAATTCATAGATCAGCCTATAAGGATATATTTAACCCATAACAGACATTATGGATAGAACCTTTTTATCATATCTTAAACCTCACTGTAAAAATATAGTATTTTCCAAGAAAAATGCCGTCATAGATCCAAATTGGGTTGACCAGAAAGTATCCCTTTTGCTAAGGTCCCGGATATGGGAGCGGTGACTAACAGGTCACTAGGAGCTCCCTCGGGTTGGGGCAGAGTCTTTGGCTTACCACAGGGACTGATGGCTGGCATTTGGTGGAAGGCATGGGTAAAAGAAGTATCTGTCTGAAGACAGACAGTGCTGGGAGGCTGCCCAGTCCAGCTCCAAGCCCAAATCTCAGATTTCTGTTCTTAAGAATTGGCTGTATACTCAGACTCGGATCAGCATTAGATGTACAGCTTCTCCCCAGCCTCCTGGTTCCTATAACAAAACCAGTGTTATTTAGCTTTTGCCCAGATTTTTTAAAAGTTTCAAAATGCTTCTTTTTATGATTCTGTCTGTGAAAGTTCTTCCTTTAGAGCTCTCCTGAAGTGATAGTCCAAACACACTTTGGAGGTAAGTATACGAAGATTAAATTGCCAAGTTACAATAACATGAAAATTCACTGGTTCATCAAGGCATTCAATCACTGGGACTGGAGTGGAACTAAGGGATTGAAGGAAATGGGTTAAATGTCAGGAACACTGATAAACACCCATTTATTTCTTCACTTAATCACTCAACAAATATTTACTAGGTGTCTAGTCTACAAGATACTGTGCTGAGTACTAAGGACTTAGAGGTTAATATGCTCTGATCATGGTGACTGAGAAGTTTACATCCTGCTAACAAGGAGATACATATAAACAAAAACAGATATTAGTGTATTAATGTATTTTTAGACATTCTGAGAGGAAAGACTACAGGCTCTTTTATCCATTTTCTGTCACTGCTATAACAAACAACCACAAACTTAGTGACTTAATGCCACACAAATTTATTCTCTTGCAAGTCTGGAGATCAGGAGTCTAAAATCCAAGTGTTGGCAGGTTGTATTCTTTCTGGCGGTCTAGGGGAGAATCCATCTTCTTGCCTTTCTTAACGTCTAGAAGTTGCCTGCATTCCTTCCCTCATGGCCCCACCGTGTATCTTCAAAGCCGGTATCTTCCAATTCGCCCCACCTCCACCCCACCTGTTTCCATGATCACATTGTCTTTTCTGACGGACTCTCCGGTCTCCCTCTTCTAAGGACTCTTGCGATTAAATTGGGATCACCTGGATCATCAAGGCTCGTCCCCTCATTTTGAGATTCTCAATGACCTATTTCCTTTTACTGTGTGAGGTAACATGGTTATAGGTTCTGAGGATTTGGACAGGGATAACTTGTGGGAGACATTATTCAGTCTGCCACAGCTCTAGTGGAGTCCGATGGAAGGAAATTTGGGGTTCTCATCAGGAGTGGGGGTAGGAGGTCAGAAACGGCTTCTTTGAGGTTGTGGTGCTTGAGTCAAGATTTGGTTTTTGAGTAAGCGCTCAGTAGGGGAACACCAAGATATCCAGAGGGGAGCAGCGTGCACACTTTTCATAGTAGAAGGTGAAGACAAAGATATGCTCAGAAAGGGGCGCCTGGGTGGCTCAGTTAGTTAAGTGTCTGCCTTTGGCTCAGGTCAGGATCCCAGGGTCCTGGGATCAAACTCTGCGTTGGGCTCCCTGCTCGGTGGGGAGTCTCTCCTTCTCACTCTCCCTTTCCTTCTGCCCCTTCCCCTGCTTGTGCTTTCTCTCTCTCTCTCTCTCTCACTCTGTGTCTCTCTCTAATAAATAAATAAGATATTTTAGAAAAGGATATGCTCAGAAAACTCCAAGTAGTTTGACTTGCCTAGAAGATAATTTTGAGAGAGGATTCACAAAGGGATAAAACTAGAGGTAGGTAATTGGATCAAATCGTACAGAATCTTACATGCCACTCTGAGGGGTTTCGGTTAGTATTCGTACTGTGCCGTGTAAACTTTAGCCACCTTGGATTCATGGAGCTCTTAGTTATGTTTCCTAAATCAGAGAAACCATGGGATTCTGCCTGTGTTCCCTCTACTTGTGTTGCAACCTTGAAATTTCTCCAGGTACCGAGCTGTTAGAATCATTCTATCTCCTATCTCTTGTTTATTCTCTGTCTCTCAGGGGTCACTATCCTTCATTAACTTATGTCCAATATATTGAGTTTTGTTGTTTAGTATAGTTAAGAAACAAACACAATGTCTCTTCCAGATGAAACTGAACCTCCTAGTCTTCATTTTAAAAAATGAGGCTAGAGATATGGTTGAGTTCACCTTTGAGGGCCGACTTCCTTTACTGTAAGAAAACCAGCTCCGTGGACATTTTCCTTATGCTAATTAAAGCAGAGGAATTGACCATTTCAAGAAAATGAAGATACAAAAAGGTATTTGTGTTGCATCTCTAAATAATCTAAGTTGAAAGAACAGATGTGTGTCCTCTGTGAGAGCCTCAGCATGGTTGAGAGTTGGGATTCTGGGGTGATGGAGACTGTTGAGTCATATCCCCAAGTTTGGATGGAAGTGAACCCTATAAACTGTAACAAACCAGGGGTCCTGAAGTGAGATATGAATGGAGTGTCTTGGCTTGTGGATTCTGGTCACAACCTCATTTTAATTACATATATTTTTTTTCTTTCCTCAGTTTCGGTTTTGTCCTTTTATCTTGAAACTTCAGGAAAGTTTAGTTAAACTTCACATTTTAGTTTTATTTGAAACCTAGACTGACCTTGAGGGAGAGGCCTCTGTCTAAATTTGGATAAAGTGATACAGAGGGATGGTGGCAGCCCAGGATGACTGGTATGTGGTGGGAAAATGTAGTTGACAGAGAATCTCTCAATAGGTGTCTACAGTGAGATCGGAGGCTGAGCAGACAAAGGACAGACCCCTTGTTTTCATGGAATGTTTGGGAATTTTCATGAGGATTCCCAGAGGTAGGTTGACAGGGAAATCCAATAAAGTTGGATTTCCTATGATGAAGTCTGATGGGCGCTTACCATACCTTTATTAAGATTTTAAAGGAAAATGCCTGAAGACCTATAGGCTAAATATTTGTATTAACATATAACATCGAATTATAAGTGAGGTGGTTTAGATATGATTCCAGTGTTTCTCTCTAGTTAGTCTGTTGGTGAGAGCTAGCACATATGACTACAGGAAAAGTCTGTCCTCGATATACCCGGATCCTGTTTTTTGTTTATCTTTATTTTTTTTTTTTCAGGTCATCACCTAATTTTCTTTATCCTATGTTACTGTACTTCTCTTAATAGTCAGTCAGAATTATCTCCTTCTTGATTTATAGTGTTTTTAGTAACAGTAGAAGCTCCTTAATCTCCCTACATAAATTATTCAGAGATCAGACTTTAAATAGGGAGTCTTTATAAACTGTGTATTTGTGGTTATGGCAACTGGTGGACCTAAATTTGTTATTGTACAGAGGTGTATGGTTTTGGAATTTAGTGAGATTCCCTCTTCTTTGTCATTATTTATAAATATTTGTTGTAGCTCAGCCAGAGAGGATTTTTACTCTGTGACAATGGAAGGAGTTCTACAGAATTCTTTATATTATAGCATACAGAGAATGTCTTCCAGGATTAGTATTATTATCATTATTATTTTTTTTGGTGGAAAAAGAATCATTAATTCCACATTCCTTTGTTGCAACAGTATCATCACATCCAATAACTCCAGTGTAATGCTTAAATGAGATTTGCAATGTCTTCTAGCTAACAAAATCACTTGTTTTAATACTAGCAATTGCTATAGAAGGATGATGTCTCTAATAAGCTTTGCATAATTTTTAAATGCCACTGCTGTTTTATGTCAAAAAGGCATGCTGACAGCGAGATTTCTCTTCAGGGTGAAAATGCCAGTGACCTCTTTCCCTTCCAAGTAATGTCCTTTATAAGAGGAATTCATAATCTTTTCTACTTTGCAACCTCTCTGACACTGCTTAACATCCTGCAGGTTGCTTTCTGACACCTCCATCCCACAGAAAGAGCACCCAACGATATCACCCATAACAGACTCATTGCAAAATCTGTCACTTTCTGGTCCTCTTGGTATTTGTCATCTAGACCATATCTGATGCCGTTTTACACTTTGTCCCTCTTGTAATTCTCCCCCACCCTTGACTGCCATTGAGCCATTCTTTTATTTTTCGTCTATATTTTGGGTAATTCCTTGTCAATCTCTGCCTGGATCTTAAAGATTTATAGTCCATAAACATTTTCTCTTTGGGCTGCTATAACAAAATTCCACAGACTGGATAACTTATGAATGACAGAAATTTATTTCTTACCATTCTGGAGGCCAGGAGTCTGAAATCAGGGCACCAGCAAGTCAGGTTTTCTCTTCCAGGTCAGACTTCTCATTCTATCCTCCCATGACAGACAGGGCTAGGGAGCTATCTGGGGTCTCTTTTTAAAGATTTTTTTTTAAAAAAATATTTATTTGACAGATTTGGCAGAGAGAGAGAGAGAGAGAGAGAGAGCATGCACACAGGTAGGCAGAGGGAGAGGAAGAAGCAGGCTCCCCACTGAGCAGAAAATCCATTGCAGGGCTTGATCCCAGGACCTTGAGATCATGACCTGAGCTGAAGGCAGATGCTTAACTGACTGAGCCACCCAGGTACCTCTGGGGTCTCTTTTATAAAGGCATCAGTCCCATTTGTGAGGGCAGAGCCTCATGATTAAGCATCTCTCAAAAGCCCTACCCCTTTACACCATCACCTTGGACGTTAGGGTTTCAATGTATGAATTTTGGAGGGACACCTACATTTAAACCATAACAAACCCTACACATGAGGCTCTACCAAACCCCTTATGCTCATGACTTCCAGATCTGTACCTCTTATTCAGACATTCTTCCTTGAACTCCACAGCAGGTGGCACAATATTTATTTGTGCGTTTCTCTGGCACTGCTTAACATTGTCAGTATGGGATTATTAACCTACGCCCTAAACCCAAACGGAACCACCATTCACCCAGTCTCCAACTTAAAGCATTAGAATTTATGTTCTTTAGCATGGGGGCTGTAGAGAGCGGATCCTAATGTAAGGACTAAAGTATTAACACTTTATTTGAGAAATGCAAGCCCAGGATGTGAAGATGTAGATAGAAAGAATACAAGGCAAGAAAGATGTAAGCCATGTGATATGATACATCATCACTATGTTAGTCCCAGCTTTACAACAAACTCTAAAGGGGCAAGGCTTTCATAAGAGATGTTCTCTGCACATGGAGAACTCTGACCATGTTATAGGATAAAATGATCTACAGAAGAAAGAATAGAGGAGGAATTTATCTGCCTGATTCTCTCCATAGAGCTACATTTCCCACTGCTCATTAGCCACACCGTGAGGAATTAATTTCTAGGTTGTATCATTCAAGTTCTTCATGGCCACTCAGGAACTCAGGCTGCCTCCCCAGGTAAAGCACCAACCCAGGGAGCGAGATGAGTAGGTAACTAAGGAAATCTGAGCAAAGTCACAAGGTCGGTGTCATCCCGATTCATTATCGTAAATTTATTATTGTATCTCAATCTCTATACTGGATTAGTTACCAAGTAGTATTATTTTTACCTCATAAATATGTCTTAAACATGTCCTCTTATTTTATGCTCTTAGCGTTTTTATCAGTGACAACTGCAAACAATTTCGTAATTATTCACCCTAACTTAACCTTGCTTCCCTCCCCTGCATCCTCCATCATCCAGTTAGAGTAATTTTTCTAAAATGTGACTCTTGCAATTTCACCCTACTGCCTAAAAGTCCTTTGATGGCCCCCACTAACTCCAGAGTAAAATCCCTGTCCTTAGCATGGACAGAGACAAAAAGTTCTCATAATCTAGGCTCTGCTTAAATCTTCAGCTTCCTTCCTCATCACTGTTCAAACAGTATTTTATGATCAGACCGTGATCGTCTATTGTCATGTTTCCCAAAAATACCATGCTGCCTTTTTCATTCATGCATTTTGTGTCATGTTGTCTATCTTCTGTCCTTTACCAGGCTAGGTTCTGTTCAATCTTCAAGCTCAGTTCAAGATGAAAAACCAATAAAAAATATTTAATTGTTTATTCACAAGAAATATTTATTGAATTACTCTTATATACCGGACACGACACTGTGTTCTGATGGTGCAGAAGTTAACAAAGCAAGCAAAAATCTCCCTCCTACAGCTTATATTCTAGTGGAAGAGTAAAATACATAAAATGTTTGCTAGTGAGAAGTGACAAAGGAAAAAAAAAATCAGGGAAGAGCGGTAACAGCCATTTGGGGGTTATAATTTTAGATAGGATGGCCTGGTAAGACCTCACATGAAGAAGTGAACTTTGAGTAAAGACTTGAAGAAGGTAAGGGAGGATGCTGTATGGATATCTCAGGGAAAAGCAAGTCAGGCACAAGGGAAATGATGTGCAAAAGCCCCAAAGTATAAGCATACCTGGAGTGCTTGAGGGATTGCAAGAAAACAAGGAAGGCTAGAATAGTAAATGAAGGCAGAATAGTAGAAAATAAGGTTAAAAACATAATGAGAGGCTCCCTTGTATAGGGGTGATGTGGAGACCATTTTACAACTGGCTTTTTAATTTTTATTTTTTTATTTTTTTTGAGTGAAAGGAAGCCATTGAATGACTTTAAAGGGACAGTAGAAAATGGCCTGGGCTATTCTGTTGAAAGTAGATAGCAAGAGGGCAAAGGCTGAAGTTGGGCGATGACTCAGCAGGCTTCTGTAGTAATCCAGTGTGAGATGATAGTGACCTGTCCCAGATGGTAGTGACGGAAGTGATGAGCCATAGTTAAATTCTGCATATATTTTGAAGATGTGGCAGAGTTGACATGTAGAGTAAGTGAATTTGGCATAAGCAATTGAGATGGAAATATGGAGCAAAGGGAGGTTGGGGCAGGGGTGTAAGCAGCCCCATACGGGGCATGTTGTGTATGAGATGGCCATGAGTCATCCAAGGAGGGATGTCAAGTGTGCAGTGGGATAATTGAGGCAGCATTTGCTAGAGGCCGTTTAAGAATCATCACCATAGAGATGGTACTTGAATGCATGCAGTTGGATGGCTTTCTTTCTCACTCAGAGTGAAAGCCAAAATCTTTTAATCACTGAGGAGGAGGTTATCAGTAGAAAATAGGAAATGTTCAAAGTCAACTCAGGGACATTGTGACATATAAGGATTAAGGATTTGATGGAAGCAGAAAAGAGACTGAGAAGGAACTGCCCCTCAAGGAGAAAGAAAACCAGTAGATCACAGTGTCCTGGATTAGTGATTGAGGTGATTTAGGCTAAATGTAATAAATCGACACAATTATTTAATGATTTAAACACAATAGACATTTATTTTTTCCCTCACTTAACAATTTGAGCCAGATATTCTGGGATAAGGGGTACCTGCCTTTCGTATAGTGAGACATGTGTTCATGTTTTCTCTAACTTATGCCTGGTTCTACCATTCCCTATTGGCTTCGTGATTATTTGAATTTATCACTTAAAAGGAGAAAAATTGTTGGACGGAATATATCCACTTCTTAATTTATTTGACTTGCACATGGTATATGTCACTTCCACTTATGTTTCTATAAACTCTGACTCAGACATAAGGTCACACCTATTTATAGGTGAGGCTTAGAAGTGTGGTATAGCTGTATGTACTGTGAGAAGAAGAAATAGATTTTTTAAAAAATGTATGAATAGTCTGTGTCATACCAAATGAAGCCATTTTCCACACTGCCTCCCTCTGAATTTTAATTTTGCTTTTCTTGCTGTTTTTCCCTTAATGGATTTGTTGACAGCATTTATTTCTGTGTCCCTGATGGTTTTCACATTGACCGGCACTTAGATGTTCAATAAATATTGTGAAATAAAAAGTTGAAAGCATTAGTTATAAGATGTTTTATGGCTTACAAAATAAACTGAGTAGTATAGGTACAATTCCATTTCTTTGATGGGTAGCAGGAGGCTCAGAAAGGTTAAGTGTCTTGCTAAAAAAAAAGCCACATAGCTAGTAAGAAATGGCTCTGACCCTTGAACCCGGATTTCCTGGTTTGAATATGAATGTAAATAGCCTTGATCATTCTCTATTTTGATTTACTTGCAGAAGACCGAAAGTGAAAATGAAATATTTAAACAGTGAACTCTGATGTGTAATTTACTGAGAGTTTTACTATAACCTCTACTTAAGTATTAATCTTGGATTATGACACAGACAATGAGCTGTTTTGGTTCTCTAATGACATTATGTTGGATGGAGAGTCTGGTAGCAGAGACACTGGCATTAAAATTTAAAATTACTGAGGCAAGCTAGAAAAGAAAACAAACAAAATTCAGCAGGGACAATTCAATTAGGGGACTACAGTGTAGAAGAAGGATGAATATAAACATAGAAATAATCTTAAAACAGAGTAGAATGCAAGGCTTAATAAGAGAGTTTCAGGAGAAGTGTCAGGCAAGTTCATTGGTGCACAGGCAGATCTTACCTTGCTTCAGGTCAAGGTGACAGCACTGTACCTTTGGAGGAGACTACGTTCCATTTTCAGTCTGTGAGCCCGGGAGTACCTTTCACATGGAAGGTGCAGGGGGCTGTTGGAGGGATCAGGAACGTTTTTAAGATGGCCCTTGAGGTATCAGTAATAGTTTACAAGGCAAGGAGAATTTATCAGTTACGGTTTTTGTTTATAAGTGACAGAAAACCTCCCTCAAAGTGATTTAAACACCAAAAGCAAATAACGTGTTCATGTGATTAAGACGTCTTAAAGGAAAACCATCTTCAGACTCTCCAACCAGGCTCTTGTAGTTTTGCTTCTGTAGATCAACTTTGGCCAACAGGTCAGCAGGCTCCTTTCCTGAAATCAGAGTCATTGAAGGAACCACAGTCCTGGGATTTTCGCCGGGTGGCCTGGGCTTTATCACAGACTTGACCCCTAGACCTCGGAAGGAGCCATGTCTCAGGAGCCACTTGGGTACCATGTGGAAATTAGTCAAGTTTGAAAAAGAGAAGAGATGCCCCCAAGAGACCAGAGCAGAAGGTGAGGCCATTCCAGGAATAAGAAGCTGTTTTAGAAAAGGAATGTATCAGGGCAATATTGAGGTATATTTTGTTTATTATTCTGTGTTTGGTGCCTAGAATAATGATTGGCAGCTAGTGCTCAATAGATTTGTATTAAACAAATGAACGAATAAATTAATGAATGGATCAATACATTGGTAGAAAGCATTCTCCAGTTTGGCTGGAGCATGTGATGTACATATAGGAAAGTGCCATCTGCATATCGATGGCAGACCAGCACAAATAAAATTTAATAAAGCACATAAAGCAGCTCTCATTTTTAACTCATCTCTGTGCACTTCTGCTATTGACTAGCTCTTACCCACTAAGGCAGCCGCTCTTCACTGCCCTGTCTGCTCTTGGATGACTTCTTGCTGTTCAGGCAGTGCCTGTAAGAACACACATACCTATTTTGACCATAGCCAAAGCCAGCTGTTAAGATGAAGCTATGTCCTCTGCAAAATTACACACACACTTATCCAAAACCAAAAAGTGAAGTGTGTTTGTGTCAACTGCTATGTGAGGTTATTTGTACCACTGCTCTCCTCCCTTAGCGTGGGTAATGGGGCAAAGACTATAAAAATGCAAACTGGAGAATCACTGGCGATGGGAGGGTACCGTGTAAGGGATCTATGAGTTATGGCTGATCAGTAGTTGAATTAGTCAGAGGTGGTGTCTTTTCTTAACAACAGAACTAACGAAACTCTCCTTCATAACTCTATCAGTAATTATAATGGATGAGGTTTAGATATACAATGACAATGGCACAACATGTACATCCAAATAAAAGCTGACTTTCAAAATAGTCAACTTGGCACAATGCACACTTTTTCAACTAAGCTACCCTTACTCATTTTTGGGGAACTCTTTTTTTAGGATAGGCTTCAATTTATGATTATGTAAGAAGACCCATTTCGTTATTTTACTCTACTTACTTTTGTTCTGTTAAATGGAAAAGATAATGTACTCATTACTCACCAAACTATTAATTTCAAAAGACTCGGTTGTTTCCAAAACTTAAATCCCTTTCAACATTAATTATGAGTCCATACTGTGGATATTCAAAAGAATGTGCTGCGCTATCAGAAGAATTCCAAAGGATTCTAAATCCACTTCGACCAAAAGAAGATCATCTGAGAAAGAAGACATCTTCTTGGATAAATGAAAAGGTGCTCAATGTCACTAATCATTAGGGAAACATAAATCAAAACCACAAGGAGCTAGCACCTTATACCTGTCAGAATGACTAGAATAAAGAAGACAAGAAATAGCAAGTATTGGCAAGGATGTAGGGAAGAGGGAACCCTTGTACACTGTTGGTAGGAATACATACTGATGCAACCACAGTGGAAAACAATTTGGAGGTTCCTCAAAATATTAAAAATGATTCAACAATTCCACTTCTGGGTATTTATCTGAAGAAAACAAAAATAGTAACTCGAAAAGATATATGTTAGCCCCATGTTGATGGCAGCATTATTTCCAATAGCCAAGATATGGAAGCAACCTATGTGTCCATTGCTGGGTAAATGGGTAAAGAAATTATGGTATGTATAGACACTGGAATATTACTTAGCCATAGTAAAAGAATGAAATCACGCCATTTGTGACAACATGGGTGGAATCTGAGGACATTATACCAGGTGAAATAAGTCAGACAGGAAAAGACAAGTACGGCATGATCTCTCATATATGGAATTAAAAAAAAAATGTCACAGATAAAAAGAGCAAGAAGTAGGGGCTGAGAGGTGGGAGAAATGGCTGAAAAAAAATATATATCTGATTATGTTTTCATGAATATATAAATCATTGAATTTCAGAAGATTTTGCTTGAACCTTCAAACCAACTTCTGGAACACTAAAAAACCTACTCAGAAACAAACAAAACAGCACTGATAACAGTGCTTGACACCCAAAACTCTTTCCCATTTTGTCTTGCACCTTCTACAGAGCTAGTTCCTGAAATCCTGGCCCCATTCCTCAGCTTGGATCCTGGCTTTCAGACTCTCCAGACAAGCCAGATTTATTCCGTCTGGAATCTTAATTGCAGCCTTTCCATTCTCTTGAACACCCCCGCCCCCAGATGGCTTGCACAATCACTGCTTCTAGGCTGTTCTTCAGAATCTCACCTTTCCCTGGCTCATTCTTCTACTCTCCACAGTTTGAACAGATTTGTGAGCTTTTGACAAGTAAATACAATTGCAAAATCACCACTGTACTCAATACAGTGTACACCACTGTACCTATACCAACTGTATAGGACAGTTCCTTCATGTGGAAAATTCCCTCATGCCCCTTGTAGACCAGCTCTCCTCTGCCCCCGGTCTTTGGCAACTACTAATCTGTAGTCAGTTCTTAGAGTTGTGGTTTTCTGGGATATCACTTAAATAGAATTGTACAATAGGTATTCTTGGAGTCTAGCTTCTCTTGGCTAACCTAATGCATTTGAGATTCACTCATGTTGTAAGGATCAAAAATTCATTCAGTTGTTGCATTGAATTCATTGTGTGGATGGACCATAGTTTGTTTATCCGTTCACCCATTGAGTGGTGTATCCATTCTTCCCAGATATTGATAATTATGGATAAAGCTGCTACACTGTTTGTGTCTAGGTTAAGAATGAATACAGGTTTTCATTTCATGTGGGTAAATATCTAGGCAATTGCTGGGTCATATCATATCTATCTATCTATCTATCTATCATATATATATATATATGTTTAACCTTAAAGGCAAGTGGTGACTTATTGTCCAAAGTGGATATAATATTGTTCAGTCACACCAGAAAAGTAGGATTGTTTCAGGTGCTCCCCATCCTCCTAAGCACATGGTCTTGTCAGTACTTTTTTTTATTACAGCCATTCTAGTGTGTGTACAGTGTACCTCATTGTGATTTAAATTTGTATTTGCCTCATGACTAATGTTGTTGAGCATATTTTCCATATGCATATTTCCTAATCATGTATCTTATTTAGTGACATAGCTGTTCGAATCTTTTGACCCCTTTCAAGGGGTTGTTTGTTCTCTTATTAATGAGTTTTGAGAGTTAGTCTGGAAAAAAAGTCCTTTATCGGATATGAGTATTGTAAACATTTACTCACAATCTGTGCTTTATTTTTTGTTTTCTTAACAGCCAGAGAAGTTTTCAATTTTGATGAAATCAAATCAACCATTTTTTTTTTTTCGTATTTGGTTCATGATTAGGGCCCTAAAGAAATTTTTGCCTAACCAAAAGTCACAGTAATTTCACCTTTGTTCTCTTTGGGACTTTCTGTTGTCTTCACTTGGATCTCTGTGTCTGTTTTCACTAGTAAGACAATTTCCTGATTGGTG
Organism: Callorhinus ursinus; assembly: GCF_003265705.2. Taxonomy (NCBI): domain Eukaryota; kingdom Metazoa; phylum Chordata; class Mammalia; order Carnivora; family Otariidae; genus Callorhinus; species Callorhinus ursinus. The sequence goes on along the minus strand of NW_027397092.1, from coordinate 3,918,591 downwards.
TAGCTTCATAGTAAGTCTGGATCACACAGTTTGCATTTTCCATGATTACTCTTCTCTTTCAAAGTCGTTTTAGCTATTCTAAATTATTTCCTTTTCCCAATAAATTTTAGAATCTGTGTTCTAACTTTGAGAGAAAAAAAAACCTCATTGAGATATTAACTGACATTGCACTGAATGTGTAGTTGAGATCGGACAGAAGCGACTTAATACTGGACACTTCACATGTGTCCTATGGGTGACCATTTTGCTGCTCTTTCCCCGTTTGCCCAAGGTTTTTGCTCCTAAAGGAAGAAAGTTCCAGACCAGGCTTCATGCCATTCTCCAACAGTGTTTGCTGTTCTCTCTCAGATAGTACCTCCAAGGAGGCTTCTGCTCTGTCCCGTTTTGCTTTGTTTTGCTTGTTTTTTGAACATCCTTTGAGGTCTGGGGATAAGAGCTTGCAAGTGGCTATAAACTTCCCTAGTGTCAACAGTTCTCTGATTTCCTGTTGACTCTCATTTCCTACGAATTTAGAAATTCAAGCGAAATAAGTCAATCAGAGAAACACAAATATCATGTGATCTCACTGACATGAGGAATTTGAGAAACAAGACAGAGGATCACAGGGGAAGGGAGGGGAAAAATGAAACAAGACAAAAGCAGAGAGGGAGACAAACCATAAGAGACTCAATCGCAGAAAACAAACTGAGGGTTGCTGGAGTGGTGGGGGGTGGGAGAGATGGGGTGGCTGGGTGATGAACACTGGGGAGGGTATGTGCTATGGTGAGCGCAGTGAATTGTATAAGACTGATGAATCACAGACCTGTACCCCTGAAACAAATAGTACATTATATGTTGATTAAAAAAAAAAAAGAAATTCATATTGTAGCAGAAGTCTTCCTACTTGCTTACAATGTAAGGCAATGCTATCTTACTCCAGATCTCTGCCCCAGGTAAGCCAGGGCTGAGCCCTTCTCTCATGAAGATGCCTGTCTTTTTTTTTTTTTTTTAGATTTTAGTCTACTTGGTTGTTCTGTGACCTGATGTCTGATGGATTCAAGAAGAGTTGATATATAGATTTTCATGTTTCTTTTTGATAGACTGGGAGCGGTACGTTTCTACTTTTGTATATACTAAGTGGAAGCCAGAACTTTGTTTTAGTCTTATCCTTAATTTTTCTGCCAGTAAATAAGCCAGTTGAATTTCAGTTTTTCGTGCCTGGCTCAAAATAATGGGGAGACAGTAATTTCATATGGGCAATGCATTTTTTCTTCTTATATTGAACTGTCTAAAGAATATTCATACCCACTCCACCCCCACCCCAACAACGTAATTGTCAATCCTGAGACCCTCTTAGGTAGATATTCTCTGGAGCTGCAATTTTTATTTGGGTAGACTAGAGTTACACAATATTACATTCTTTATGTAATAAAATTGTGGGAAATAATATGATTTTTTTCTCTCTCTTTCTAAATATTATTTCTCCTATCTGTTGGCTAAGGAAGTCTCTTTTATGTTCTCTTATAAAAGATTTTCCTTAATATGTCTTTTGAGTACTTCTCATTTCCTACAAGTTATTACTTCTCTTGATTCAACGTCATTTTGAAAGGCACTGCCTGAATAAGCTCTGGAGTATTTTTTTCATTGCAGACAAATTGTTATTCCTGAATGTCATGAGCTTCCAGATCCCTTCATAGATGAAAAATACTGGTATCTATTTCAAGATCTTTTTTAATGAGGCTTCCTCCTTTTATTTCAAGCCTAATTTTTTAATGGAAATATCAAGTGTGTATTTAGCAAGATTGACTTTTGTTCTCCACTACAAACTATCCTGACGTTCAAAATGCTATTTTCTGTGGAAGACTCTTACTTTCTTTTCACAGACTTACACCACCTGTCCATCCTCATTTTCCATTGATTGTGTGTGGTGAAGGGAAATTTGAACTTGAGGTGGGAGACTGCATTTTAATCTGAGTGTGGCTACTCTCTAGAGGTGGCTTTGTTTTTTTAATTAAAGATTTTCTTTGTTTATTCCTCTGTTAATAAGCAGTGCCCTATTTAAACCTTCACATATGAAAGATTTTTTTTTTATCTTCTTTGGGATTTGATTAATATATGCTGTTTGGATATTTTCAACTTAGAAAATTATCTTTGATTATTAATTCTGTTATATTTTCAAATAGAAAAATCATTCTTTTTTTTTTAACTGAAAAACCGATATTTATTTAATGTTTGAACAACTACAGTTCTTGCTAGAATTCTTAGTCCAAAGCTGCCAATAACCTTAAGATACAATTTCATGGGCGCCTGGGTGGCTCAGTTGGTTAAGCGACTGCCTTCAGCTCAGGTCATGATCCCGGAGTCCCAGGATCGAGTCCCGCATCGGGTTCCCTGCGCGGTGGGGAGTCTGCTTCTCCCTCTGACCCTCTTCCCTCTCGTGCTTTCTATCTCTCATTCTCTCTCTCTCTCAAATAAATAAATAAAATCTTTAAAAAAAAGATACAGTTTCATAATATTATCTGCCAGTGGGCTATTGTCTTTACCAGCAGTTTCTAAAAAACTCACTTTAATGGGGCACCTGGGTGGCTCCATAGGTTAGGTGGCTGACTCTAGTTTTCTGCTCAGGTCATGATCTCAGGGTTGTGCAGTCGATCCCTGTGTCTGACTCTGCACTCAGTGGGGAAGTCTGCTTGAGATTCTTGCCAGCCCCACTCCGCTCCTCCCTCTGCTCTCGCTTTCTCTCTGTCATAAATAAATAAATAAATAATAGAAAAAGTTTCTTAGTGACATTTTTCATAGACCTTGTCTTTTGTATTTACCTTCTGCTCACAATATATTTGCCCCTGTCTCCTTCCTTCATTTTTAAAATTAATAGACCATTTTCAGAGCAGTTTTATAAAATTGGTCAGAAAGTACAGAGTCCTCACTTACCCTTTCACTTGCCCCCCCCCCAACTTCCTTTTAATATTAACACCTTGCGGTAGCGTGATACATTTGTTGCAATTGATGAGCCAATGTTTATGTATTATTATTGACTAAAGTCTATAGTTTACATTAGGGTTCACTCTGGGTGTTGTACATTCTGTGAGTTTGGACAAATGTATAATGACATGACCCTCAGTATATCATGCAGAAGTTTAACTGGTTGAAAATCCTCTGCGCTCTGCCTACTTGTCTTTCTCTTCATCCCCCTAAGTCCCTGGCAACCCTTGGTGTTTTTACTGTCTTCATAGTTTGCTTTTCCAGAAGGTCATATACATGGAATTATTCAGTATATAGCCTTTTCAGTTTGGCTTCTTCACTTAGCAATATATTTTTTTAAGATTTTATTTATCTATTCATGAGGGGGGAGGCACAGAGGCAGAGGGAGAAGCAGGCTCCCTGCAGAACAGAGAGCCCAATGTGGGACTCAATCCCAGGACCCCAGGATCACGACCTGAGCTGAAGCGAGACACTTAACTGACTGAGCCACCCAGGCACCCCTCACTTAGCAATATTCATATACGTTTTCTTCATGACTTTTCATGGCTTGATAGCTTATTTCTTTTTAACCCTGAATTTTTATTTATTCCTAGGTATGGCTATACCATAGCTTTTTGTTTTGTTTTTTTTATGCATTCATCTATTGAAGGATATCTTGATGGCTTTCCAGTCTTGACGATTATGAATGAAGCTGCTCCAAAAATACCTTCCTTCATCTTTGTAACAATAGTAATCCCTAGGCTCGTTCTGATCCGCACTCTACCATGCCACAGCTGAAAAGATTAAAGACAGCATATGAACCAAGGAGGACATCTATTTGCATTGTTCCCTGAGATGATCAGTAGTCTATATGCAGGATTTATTTATGTTAGATGTCTGTACAATAGCCACAGCATACAAGAGCAATCACAACCCATCAAAACCTCTCTTTTTGGAGGAGTCTGTATTTGAAATATTCAGGAACACAATTGATTGGTCTAAAGTTCTACTTTAAAGAGAAATGGATGTATGCTGCCAGAGAGGACCGTTGAACTAAATTGCTTGACCTTGGAGGACGAAGGGACCACAGAAGAGAGGAGGCAATTAAACTAGAAGACACTTGTGCCCAAGATAAATTTCAGGAGATTTGCAGCCTTGTCTGGAGTTGCCCAGGACTAGCGCTTTAGGGACAAGAGCCTCACTGAAAACAAACGTGAGGGATATTGGATAGGAAAGACCATGTTTAAAATCTCAAGTCTGAGGGCGCCTGGGTGGCTCAGTCGTTAAGCATCTGCCTTCGGCTCAGGTCATGATCCCAGGGTCCTGGGATCGAGCCCTGTGTCAGGCTCCCTGCTTCTCCCTCTCCCACTGCCCCTGCTTGCGTTCCCTCTTTCGCTGTGTCTCTCTCTGTCAGATAAATAAATAAAATCTTAAAAAAAAAAATCTCAAGTCTGATATGCACTTGGTGACGCTGGAGGAAATTTCTCCTTTAACTCCCGTGTGCCTTTGTCTGGAACTACATTCTTTTCTCTTGCTTTCTTAAAAACTAGCCTCTTAGCTCCTGCTGAAGGGTGTGCAAACAAGAATTGCTGATACCAACGATTGCTTCAGCCTATTGAGAAAATATGAGCGGTAAATCAAAGGAACATAAAAACAGTGAAAAGGAGGCTCTTTCTGCAAGGAGATGCTTTGCTATCCCAATATGACACTGCTTTCTGTAAAAAGTATCTCAGTTTTATTTTCCACTTAATTCTATGGAAAATATTTTGATGTATTTTGTCCAGGATATGCTGTTTGCTCCTCCTACTTTTCCCCACATCCCCCACAAGACTCCATTGTCCCAAATAATTTATTGGTAGATGAACCTAATTGGACATCAGTATTTATGTAACTTAATGGATGGAACTGATACTAATATTTCCAATGATATAATATAAAGAATATTGTAAAGGGAGGAGGAATAAGAGGACTTCTGTTGATGATGATGATGATGAAGAGGAGGAGGGGAAGGAGGAAGAGCATTTTCTTATCCTTTACCCTGGTGCTGGGACCAATGGCTTACAGGCACTTTTTCATTTAATCTTAACCAAATATATGTGGACCCAAGGCAAAGAAGGATGAAGAAGTCCTGATGAGGTGATGATTTGAAGTTGGAACAACAACAAAAAAGTGGATGAGAGAAATGGCAGCCAGTGAGAAGTTCTGGCATAACCAAGAGGGGAGCTTGTGTAGAAGGGAAGGGTGCATAAATACACCATTGTACAGATGCCTCGTGCGGGTCCCCCAAGGAAGATGCAAAGTGATGCCCCATTGAAACAGGGCTTATGCTCTAGAGATTCAGGAGGGCAGCTTCCTATTGGGCATTTTTGTGACTGCAAAGAAAGTACATCTTCTCCATTCCAGCCTCCTCTACTCCTAATTGCTTTCTCTACCAATTATCATAAATGCCAAAATCTCAGTCTAAAAGGATCCAGTTGCATTATTTCTAAGTTCTTCTTTCTCACATATTCTAAATTTCAGAACTATTTCCAACTAGAAGGTTTCCCTGATACCAGGACCCATGCCTAATCTCCAAGTATAATGAATTAACTTGACATGACTTAGGATCTCTTAATTCTTCTAGACTCCTTCCTTAGCCCCCTGTGAAGCGGGTAGACATGCGGAAGGATGAGGCAACTCCAGGTACCCTGTATGAACAGCCTGTAAGGAGTTCATGGCCATGGGTTTCCAATACCTAAATGCAACTTAAGTACTCCTTCAGAGAGGCTAGAGAGAGCCATTTGTCTTTTTCAATCTGCTTATGAGAAGAAGATTTTCACAGTTTTTTTTACTATCAGCAATGGAGAGAGTCTGATACTAGAAACATTTTGACATGTTACAAACATGTTTATTCTTACATATTTATGTCTCCATAGCTCATGTTGCTTATAATTCCTTTGTTAAGATCGCTCATATCCTTCCCTGAGCAGGGCAGTGCGGCATCATTTTGTGGGAAATCTTTGGAACTAACCACATCTTCGAGTAATTTCAAATAATAATGTTAAATGAGGTACAAATTACAGGGAAATGCAGTTTGAAAATGTTGCCTAATGAATAGGAAAAAAATATTTGAAACATCAACAAGAGATTAAAAATTCAGATTCAAAGATGAAACTTGGAATGATTTTAAATGTTGCATCAAAGGAAGTACAAAGGAACTCCTACTCTCAGGAAGCCTGTGGTTTTAAAGGAGCAATCAGTGCTATTCTGGAAGAGTTTGAGGGCAGAATGGATCATGGCCCTTTAGTTGGCATCTCATTCCTGACATCTATTTGGGAAAGAAATGGCTGGTAGGAAAAAAAAAAAATAGATTTTACTACTGGTTGCCTGTTGGGATAAAATTCACTCTGAACCCCTCATAACCATTAGTCCTTCTTTCCTACTAAATCCAGGGGTAAAACTAAACCAAATGGAACAAACACAAAAATCATAATCATATATATACATATATATATATTCACACACACATACACACATACAAACAAAACTAGTGGAGATAGAAAGAGTGAATTAACTGGAATTTCACACTTCTACTTAAAAAGAACCTTGCATATTTAAATACACTGATTCTGAGAGTTTGGATGTTGAAATTATTCCTGTTTCTAACATTTTCACTCTCAAGCCATCCCTTAAAACTTGCACTGTTCCACTGGGCTCATTAAATAGTACCAGTATGAGGATAATTCAGGACATAGGGCTCCTTTGCAAAACTTGCTTAGCAATTGATGCTGATACAATGCATTTTCTTTTTTTTTTTTTAAGATTTTATTTATTTGTTTGAGAGAGAGAGAGAGCGCACAAGCCGGCGGTGGGGAGGGGAGGCAGTGGGAGAGGCAGGCTCCCTGCTGAGTGGGGAGCCCGATTTGGGACTTGATCCCAGGACCCTGGGACCATGACCTGAGCTGAAGGCAGATGCTTGACTGACTGAGCCACCCAGGCATCCCTGTTTTTGTTTTTTGTTCAAGTTCAGTAGAAGATTTTCAAAGAAAGTCAGACAATAGTTAAATTAGGTTGGCTGCCAAATAGTTGTACATAAAAGTCAGAGAGGTTGACCTGCCTGTGAGAGGTCGGCAACTCCCTGGCAAGTGTCTTTCCTCCACATCACTCAGTAACAGAGGTATTGATTTTGCGAGTTTATTCTTGAGGCTCTATCCTGTTGGAGATGCTTGTCTTTATTATCTGTTTTTATCTGGCAGCTATTTGGCATGATTGCAGTTCTATCTCTGGGAGCTGGATTTTATAATTACCGACGCTTATGGTTAGAAGGCATTTTGCAGACCAATAACTGCTATCCATTATTAATTCATTAACAAAATGAGTCCATTTTGTAGGATGTGGGACCTACTGACGTCCATTCTCTGCTGACATACCTCTTGAAATGGGCTCACGACTCCATTGTGGGGTGGGGGGTGTGCTTTAGTTGTTAGCAAGTCATTTTTTAGAACTGAACTCTGTCTTTTTAGAGCTAACTAGTTGTGAGCATTTAAATGATCTGGCCAGGTCAGCCTGCTTCCCCAGGAACTTGTTAAGTTTTCAGGTGATCACATTAAATGGTGAGTCAGAGTAGAGGGGCCTTCCCATCTTCTACTCCACATGTCATAGTTTCTGTGATGGGGGAAACTAGATTTAGGGGTCAGCTGGATTCAGAATCTCGATGTCTTGAGCTCCACTCCCGTCCCATCATTCCTTCTTCCACCGAACTATACACCCTAGGTTCATAAGGGAATGAGATACACAGACACACACGTACGTATACATATGCCCACACCTATGCGTATGGTCAAACACACATGCAGACAAAATGGCACCCATTTGTCTCAGGGATCTTGTGGTCTTAACCCCATTGTCATCTCCTCGTGAGCTGCCTGAACCCAATAAAGGACTCTTCTGCCTCTAGAAGGTGGCCACGTTCCACTGCAGTCCATATACATGCATGTCCTTATAAATGGGGGAATCAAAACTACTCCTATAAATTTAGAAGAAAGAGAGATTTGCCCGCTAAAATTTAGGAATTAATCTGCTCCTATCAGCTAGACCCTTCTAGGGAGAGGGCAGTTCTTAGTTTCTAAGCAAAATATCTTCCAAGGTAAGGGCAAATGACAGTAGGACAATTCCAGAACAGACCACATCCTAGGAAAGCAAGAGACAGTTTCCCTAGCCTGGTTGCTGTTGATCCTTCTGCATATTGTGGCTACCATCCTACAAATCTACCATGTGTTAGTTCCTTGTCTACTCTTTGGGGCTTTTATATGAGGTACTATATATATAAAGAGACAGAGAAAGAGAGGCACTGAAAAGAAATGAATCAGTGTGTTTTTTTTTTTTTTTTGGCACAAGTCTTTTCAGTCATGCTCAGGTAATTCATTTGAATTCCTTGTCTCACAGTTGAACTTTGTTAGGTAATTTTTGAATTGAGTTACCAGTGAACATTATCAAATGATAAGGGCTTTGTTGGAAACTGTCCCATTATAATATTTAATAGAAGTCCCATTTGGCTATTCAGTTTGCTGTGTGTAGCTAAAGTAAGATAATTTTCATGTTCAAAAGAGCAATTCAATTTGAATGAATAATGAATAGTTATCCTTAGAAAACACAAAGAGGACACAGTATCTTCAGTATTAAGTCTGGAGAACCTGATATCTGTGCCTAAATCTGGTTCCTCTTTAGCGTTTTGGTGTGTGGCCTTTGAGAAGGCAGTTTAAATTTAATAAAACTAAAACTGTCTATAAACTGTAGCTAGTTTCATAAGCATGCTAATTACCAAAGTAATCTGTATGAGACTTTGGAATATACAAACTAGAAGAAATAAACTTTGAAGGGAGGAGGGTGTTGATTGCAAGTGAAGGGCTTTTGGAAAGTGGATGGTTTTCCTTGTGTCTTAAAGGAGAAATCTGTCCACTTCTTGAGCTTTCAGCCATTCAGTTACTTTCTTTATTTGATAAACTGCCTACCATGTAAGTCATTTTGGGGAGCAGGGCCCACTCCCACTCTATACACTGGAAAACATAGATCTTCAATAATTTAGGCAGAGAAAATAGGTTCCAACAATCGGAAGCTGAACCTGGAGCTAATTATACAAAAAGGCAACAACTGGAGAGAATTCGTTCTGGTGCATTGAGGTGTGGAAACCAATTCCGGCTTCCAAGGGGGTGGTATGGGATCATGAGCAGCAGGCTGCATCCGACGCAAAGCCAACACCAGTGCAGGTCTGTGTTACCCCAAAGTATTTGTATATTTTAATTTTTGTATAGCTTAAATTCTTTTTCTGTTTAAAATAGCCAGATTTAGTTTCTGTGCTTTCAGTCAGAAGTCCTAACAAATTCATCCATAGACAAACTATGCATGATTGAAGTCAGCCCCTCCAGTGACATGATACATTAAGAATTATATCCACCTTCATTTATCCTCACAATAAACCATCATTCTCCACTCCTTTCCCATACCAATCCTCCAGGGCAGGAACAGGGGAAATGGGTTCACTGAATGTAAGATGCTGAAAAATTGAAATTTGACTATTCCAAATGGGTGGTTCTATGCCCTTAGCTTAGAAAATAAACGTTGTTGAATTTTAAGTGACTTAATACTTAGAAGTATTAGGTTTCACTTAGTGAAAGAGTCCATTTAGTATATCTTTCTACATATCACAATAGGGTGGGAATAATTTAGAACTCCTCCGTATTTAAAGGGCAGGCTTTCCATTTTGAGGGCTTATATCAAAGAAAAGACCAATGTTACATCAATTCATTGTATTTTCAGTTTTGTCCACTCTCTGACTGATGGTTGATTTTCGTACTGGTCTGGCATTAATATCTTATTTTCCTTTCAGCTTCTCCCAGTTACCATCAATTGATATTCCTTGACAACCAGTGGACTCTACTTATAATACATATTAGACTTTATATCGTTCCATGGTACTGGTTTTCGTCCATACTGTGATTTATATCTGCAAGAAGGTATTGTGACATTGTCTTTGGATGACAAATAACATTCAGTATGTGTGCAAATTTGTATCTTGATGTTCTTTCTCCCTGAAACTTAGACATTTTTTTTTTTTCAATCCTGACCCTGCCTATGCTCTGCTCTTGCTCCTGGGGACTCACCAGACATTAAAGTAAGTGTTGCTAGAAGTAGGGTGGGAACAATGAGAACACCAAAGTTACTATCAACATCTAGTGTGTACATGCTTGTTGCCAGGTACCATACTAGATGCAGCACATACTGAAGTCTGGATAAATTTATCCACAGTTCCGGGAGGCAGACTAATATTCTCATTCCCCACGAAGAGTCTGAAACTTGGTAAGATTAAGGAGTTGTCCATGTTCACATAATGAGTGAGAAAGCTGGGATTTTTATCTTGAAATTCCAGACCCAAGTACCTGAGCTCTCTTCCTTTTTATATAGTTATGTTCCATTCTCAGAGATGGGTATCCACCAAGAGAATCCAGTAACAATATCTTGACTGAAGTGGAGAGCCACGAGGCAGAGATCATAATACCTTTCCTTGTAACTCTTGATCTTAAGCTTTTTTACATCACAGAAAGTTAGAATCTAATGAAATTTGTGTGTGTATGTGTGTGTGTGTGTGTGACTGTGTTTGTAAGTGTATTATGTACACATATACAAGAACTTTGTAACTGTATGTGTATACAATTTTGACCTTACTGATAAACTGTAGTTTAGGATCCTACTTTAGATGTCTGCGTATTACCTGATACCCTGCAGGAGTCCCTTAAATGGATGATTTAATATTGTTGATTATAAGGTATAGGTCATATTTTAAATGTCATCATTTTATGAATTTATATTGCATGTGGACACAGAGGATTTGAGAGCAGTTCTAGGATTCTGTTCCCAATGCTATCCATTATTATTGAGAACAGATGACTTCCTAAGAGAGCAGGGTTTTGTGATCAACCACAGTTTGTCCAAGTCCCCTGATCTGTATAGCACCGCACATTGTAATGCTCACTACTGCTAAATAATGCTGCTACTGTCAACATTACTCAATCTGAAATTTCTAGTATCACTTGATTCACTGATACAGTGTAGAAATGCTGTATTCTTCTTTATCAACATGCTATTTCCTCTTGATATTTTGGGGGAACTTGGCTTGTCCATCATTCAGAAACAAGGTCTCCAACTTTTAGGACCAAGTATTGCCAAAAGACAACATTCATGGGATTTTAACTATTATTTAAAATATATTCAACACTGTCTAAATTGAGAAGTGAAAGCATCCAAGGAGAGAGAGAGAGAGAGATATCAGTACTGGCTATATTTTCCAGTAGTTCAGATATTCTGTGCAGAGGACACTACAGAGGACCATCCCATCCATCCCTGGGGACCTGGACACTTGTTTTTCCCAGCTGTAAGTGAGGGATATTAGCTGCTGATGACGCACAGCTGAGTTTCTCTTCAAGCCTTTCCCTTAGCCAGAGACAGCTGCCCTCCCCAAAGTTAAGCCCTCATCCGATGCCAGGTGGATGAAGGTACGAAAGGCTTGTTGTCTTGCCTAGGTTTGGGGCAGTTCTGAAAGGCCATACCAGTTCCAGGGGTCCCTGGACAACTAGGTGAGACCTGTGTTGGAAAAATGAATCAAATTCAGCTTCTCTCTCTGCTTAGTCCTATTTCCCTCACTTCTGTAAAATTATGCCCTAAACCACTCCTCAGCAAGCTTCTGGCTGCCAATACCTATATCAGAATATGTTTCCCAGGAAACCAACACAAAATCCATTAAGCAAGGTCTTAAGACTATGGAGTAGTAGGACAATATCCTTCCTAGACTGGAAGCCTCTCTAAGCAATTGCCACTTGATAATAGAACTTTCTTTCCTTGGTGGCCAGGCACTAAGCTTTTATGGTTTGGAAATATAGATTCCTGGTGTAATGTGTTTTCATGCTCCAGTTGAAATTAAAAATATGTTCGAATGTTACCTTTGAAATGTGAGCATATTCTTGGTTTATCGAACATTTTAGAAGGTTGGATGGCTGACTTGTCCTTGGGGAGACCAAATCCTAAGTGATCGACACACTCCATGCTTTCTTGTTCATTCTTATTGATAGTGCTCCAATCCAAAATCCCTTTTAATGAAAGTGTCTAGTGGCCAATTCTTAGACTATGGCAACAAGATCCACACGCGGTTGATGCTGATATATTGATGCAATATATTGCATTCTCTGTGGCTACAGAAGGAAACATTCCTGCATTGACTGGACCAGGACAGAGACCCTTAAGGAAGTACTCATCCCTCCTCACCCAAATTCTGACTAAGGTGGTGAAAAGTTAACCTCCTGTTTTAATTAATGATTCTCCCTCTGTTCACCACTTGAAAGCGGGACATGGGAACAGATAGTGCTTGTATTATTTTCTCATTTATTTTGAATCTTTTTCTCCATAGAAACCCCCTACTCATTTATGAAAGGCTTGTTGAGAATCTAGAGCTAGAAATGATCATAATCAATCTAATCCAAGAGACCTTGGTATATTGATTTCATTTTAATATTCTTAAAATATTCACAGTACTTAAAAATGACTTGAAAAGAAAAAAATATGCCCTCAGTATGGGTAATTATCAAAGAGTGAAATGTTGCTTTCCATATCACAAGTCCGTCTCACTAAAGGTAACTAGTATTGATATTTTAGGAGGGATCTTTCCGGAGGACAAAACCATGTACATATGTGTTATGTGCTCACATGCACCCCCACACAGGTAGAAGCTTCCCCCAGTCAGTTGACCATGGAATTTGGATATCCTCCATCCAGAGGGCAGGAAAAGAGACTTCAAAGAGCCCTGTGCCGAGTGTGTCTCTTCGGTTGGGTTGTTAAGTTTTCCTAGAATTAACTCACCAGAGTCTCATTGTGAGATGCTGCTTTATGCACAGGTGAATTCCAAGAGTGGTTTCCCTCTACTGTTCTTTCCTTGTGTTTTCACAGTATGTGACTCCAGCCCTGAGGAACAAAGCTGTTGCCTGCAGATAAAATGCCACATAAATAAGTTGACAAGGGTAGAAAACATACGGCAAAGTTGGTGCATGCTGTTAAATGTAAATACCATTTGAAATCATCTTTTTAATTACTGTACACTTGGCTATGATGATGTAAAATAAAATCACAATATCTAGTTATTCCATTAAACAGTCAAAAAAGAGAAGAGAAAGGAAAAAGACAGCTGATTTAGTATATTTGTATACGTGTGTGGGATGAGGACTAAAACTTCATTGATGATTTTTTTTTTAAGATTTTATTTATTTATTTGAGAGAGAGAATGAGAGAGAGAGAGCACATCAGAGGGGATAGGGTCAGAGGGAGAAGCAGACTCCCTGCCGAGCAGGGAGCCCGATGCGGGACTCTATCCTGGGACTCCAGGATCATGACCTGAGCCGAAGGCAGTCGCTTAACCAACTGAGCCACCCAGGCGCCCTTCATTGATGATTTAGACACAACTCAGGGTTGACTGAAATGTTCACTTTTTAATCAGTTACTTATCATAACAAACAGCATTAGAGATGAGTAGGAATAAAAAAAATAACTCAATGTGTAACTTTCTTACTGGTATGGAACTTTATTTGGATGCTTCTTTAATACTTATTTAACCCTTTATTTATTTAAGTATCTGTGAGATTTGACCTTGTACAAGGTTGGGTTTGGGTTGCTGAAGGTATAGGGGTAAAGAATTCAGACAGTTCTTGCCCTCCTCTGCTAACATTGAGTGAGGATTCAGAGTCATTCACTTAAAAATGTATCTTGAACTGGTTTATTGGATGGTCTGTACATCGTGGGCTTTATTTTCCTCCAATGATTGACATTTAACCCTTGACACTAATCATGGGAATAGATAAGTATGCTGCTCCAGCCAGCACAATGCCTTCTCCAGGTGAGAAGCAAGTATTGGTCACTGAGTGCCAATCTAGCTCTAGAATCTTGGTGACACGAGTCATGTTCTTCCAAGAATTCTCTCACTGGTCTTCATTCCTGTGCTCACTCACTTGGGGATGGGTCTGAGTTCTGCAGCTTTCAGCCTGGGAAGAAAATGCTAATTTCTCCTTTTAGAGTCTACCTCTGTGACTATTTTTCTTGGAGTGGAAATGCTCCTCCTGTGTTTTATCTCTTTCAGATAAAACAGAATCACTCTTTTATTATTTCCCTTCACAAAATTCCATCTCAAATTTCTAGTCCTCTTTTAAGTAGCTTGGGTGGAGTGGTGGTGACTGGTCGAGTTTCACTGTCACTGACACAGTCCTGCAAAGGTTTCTAGTTCTTCTCTTTAGGGTATCTTGTTGCTTGTCCAGAATTGCCCTCATCCCCGTGGCTTTAGTGAAAACGTCCAAACAACAGGAAAAGTCCATTCAGTATCTTGTTACCTCTAATATAATTATGGACAATTGTACGTGCTATGTGAAAAAAATCAAGCGCAATAAGGAAAAAGAAAGTAACTATCTTTCCCAAGTAGAGAGGGAGGGGAAAATGTCCTTCTCTCTCCCCCCACAGCTCCTAGTGTCCTGCCAGGTCCAGCCAGAGGCCAAACGCAGGCAGTTGCCCCCTAATGGTGAAGCCTGACATGTTCAGCTTGGAGGTCAAGGTCCTAAGGTTCCAAGAAATTTACTTGTTTGCTTCAGAAGAAAATCTGACTCCTAGATGATGGCATTCCAGCTCACAGCTTCACCAAGCACTAGAATTGCTCCATTGAGCTTTGTAGGAAGACCCTTCAAACAGAAGACAGCATGCCCTGGAGAACAGAAAGAGAACATACAGCAACCTCTTACAATCCCTATGTGTTTGTAAAAATCCTGTGTTTCAAGTTTTTACTGGCATTTTTTTAATCCATGAAAAACTGTTTTTAAGATATAAAAACAGGGGTGCCTGGGTGGCTCAGTTGGTTAAGCATCTGACTCTTGATCTCAGCTCAGGTCTTGAAATCAGGGTTGTGAGTTTAAGACCCAAACTAGATGCAGAGACTAGTTAAAAAAAAAAAAAGAAGAAGAAGAAAATATAAAAACAGGTTTTACTTTTTTTCACTCTAATACCCTGTTATTCACAAACAAGCTGTATATACTTAAACATGGTATGGGTCTCTGTAGACTAAAGAGGAGTCTCTAATAGCATTACAAAGTAAAACAAAAACAAAACAGATGTTTTATGTTTTTAATGGGTTTATTGCTCTACTATAATTCAATTATTTTGGAATAAAATATAAATTTATACATAACTCATGATTACAATTTTAGGATTTTATACTCATTAATAAAGCATCATTTTGTATCCTGGTGTTTTTACATACCACATAACATTGCTCACATCAAATATTTTTAATAACTTAGATGAGATTGCTCTTTTGTGTAGTAAAAATATTTTATAAAACTTGATGATCTTCAGAGAAGCTAGTTGCCCTGCCTTCTTCACTGTGAATTTTATGCACAATCATTTCTAAGTCATTCTGATCAGATTAAAATTGATTTTCATATTATTTAAATCATCAGAGAAATAACTGTCAAGCTTGTCATCAGTTTTCCATTCTGATTTAAAAATCCTCATGGGACATATGTCCAATCTTTTTACCTTACATTTCTAGAACTTTTTATTTATTCCATTCCCTGGGAAGAACATTTTTTTCTTTGTATAGATTCCTTTATATAGACTTCAAGTTTCTTTGCATTTTTGCCCATAAATTCCCCTTTCTTTGGTCGTTTATTAAAAATATGTTTTTTTGTCTTTTTTTTAAAGATTTATTTATTTGAGAGAGAGTAGGGGGAGGGGCAGAGGGAGAAGGAGAAAGAAAATCTCGAACAGAATCCCTGCTCAGCATGGAGCCCCACATGGAGCGTGATCTCACTACCCTGAGATCATGACCTGAGTAGAAATCAAGAGTTGGATGCTTAACCAACTGAGCCACCCACGTGCCCCAAAGCAAGTGAGATCAAGCCCTGCATCGGGCCCCACTCTCAGCATGGAGTCTGAGATTCTCTCTCCCTTTGCTCCTCCCTCTTGTGCTCGCTCTCTCTCTCTCTAAGATAAAATAAATAAAACTTTTAAAAATAGGTGTATGTTAAAAATCCACTCATGCAGCTCATGTAACTTAAATTGCACCCACCCTCATCCCCTTCTCCCTAAAAGAAGAGGAAAGACAAGTTTCATAGAAGATGCTTATTTTGTAGGTCGAATAGTCACTACCTAAGAAATTACATTCTGGGTCCAGTTTTAGCTATTGGGGATATGAGAAAGTAACCCACAGTTCTTATGTCAAAGAGTTCATAAGAGTTAAGGAGAAAAAAAGAGAAAGTAGGGTATTTTTTTTGTTCAAAAGCTAATTTCAGGGTCGAGAGTTACATTTATCAATGTTAATCATAGGTCTGATTTTCAAATTTGTCTCGTCAGTGAATTCACTTCTAGTTGTCCTTATGCTGGATTAGTTGTAGAGCATAGATGTGTTATAAAGCAATAATTGGGAGGCAGTGAATCTTTACCTTCTCATTTGTATTGGGCCCTTGTATGAACAAGTACATTGACTTGAGTCTAGGTACTCTAAAGGGTCTCACATGATGAATAACTATCACAGATATAAAATGCTATGGATTTCCTTATTGATCATCATTTCTTTTTTATTTGTTTAAATTAAAATCTGAAGATAGAATTAATTCAAAGTTTTGGGTGGTGGTTAAGTCTTGTTTCCAGGGTTACAAAAAGTTGTCTCTTAAAGGTAATTTACTGTAATGATCATCATATAAAGAGCCTGCATATATATGATTGAGCTTATGAGATTCTCTCTCTTTTTCTTTATGGTGTATGTTTTCCTTTTTTTTAAAATTTTATTATGTTATGTTAATCACCATACATTACATCATTAGTTTTTGATGTAGTGTTCCATGATTCATTATTTGTGTATAACACCCAGTGCTCCATACAGAACGTGCCCTCCTTAATACCCATCACCAGGCTAACCCATCCCCCCAACCCCCTCCCCTCTAGAACCCTCAGTTTGTTAAAGAAAGATTTTATTTGTTTATTTGAGAGAGAAAATGTGAGATAGTAAAAACAGGGGGATCAACAGAGGGACAGGAAGACGCAGACTCTCCCACTGAGCAGGGAGCCCAACATGGGGCTCGATCCCAGGACCCTGAGATCAGGACCTGAGCCCAAAGCAGCCGCTTAACCAACTGAGCCACCCAGACACCCCTGAGCTGAGATTCTCTTTCAATAAACATTTTTCTCATCTGCCTATCATATTTATAAAAATGCTTCCGAACTTTGCCCCAGGAGACACTGTATGTGTGTGTGTGTTTGTGCGTATATGTGTGTGTGCACATGCACATGCTTTTCGTTGTTGTTGTTCAAGGACTTCAAACTGTGGACCCTCTTCTCAGAAAAGCTGGGATTTGAGGGACACCTGGGTGACTCAGTAGGTTAAGCATCTGCCTTCAGCTCAGGTCATGATCCCAGGGTCCTGGGATCGAGTCCCACATCAGGCTCCCTGCTCAGTGGGGCGTCTACTTCTCCCTCTATCTGCTGCTCCCCCTGCTTGTGCTCTTGCATTCTCTCTCCCTCTGCCCCTCCCCCCTGCTCGTGCTCTCTCTCTCTCTCAAATAAATCTTTTTAAAAAGGAAAAACTATCATTTGAAAAACACTTATTTTGGGTGTTCGTGATTCCTACACATTAATAAACACTGCCCCATAATATCAGAGGGCTAAGAGAATAAGGGTAGTGACACCATTAATGTGTGAGTTTGCAGGTGTTAGTTTACCAGCACAATTAAATATCACTTTAGAAATTAAAAATCTGTTCTCAGGAAAATAGGCTTCCAGATATATATTTTTATGAAGATAGTGGGGAAGAGAAATGGTCAGTTTGAGATGTTCAACCTAGACATGATTGATCCCAGCTTGACAGTGTAAAAGCCTGGTGCAGAATGATGTGCTTCTGTCTCAGTAGAAACGGTATGGATTTGTGAGGCCATCTGATTCTTCCAGCAGCAAAGAAGAATCTCTAAACTTTTTAGAAAACCACACAATGTAAAATTTACTATTTTAATCATTTTTAAGTGTACAGTTAAGTGGTCTTTTACACATTCACATTATTGTCCTACAATCACGAAGATGCATCCATAGAGTGTGTTTCACAAAACTGGAAGTCCGTACTGATTAATAACTCCCCATTGACCCTCCCCCAGTCTATGACAGCCATCATCCTATTTTTGTCTCTATGCATTTGGCTACTCTAGGTACCTCAGAAAAGGGGGATCATATAGTATTTGTCCATTTATAATTGACTTATTTCACTTGGCATAATGTCCTTAAGCTTCAACCATGTTGTAGTATGTGTCAAAATTTCCTTTAGTTTTAAAACTGAATAATACTCCATGGTACGTATATACCACATTTTGATTATCCATTCAATCTGTTGATGGACACTTGGGTTGCTTCTACATTTGGCTGTTGCAAATCATGCTATGAACATGCATATACAGGTATCTTCTTGAGAACCCACTTGCAATTCTTTTGACTATATACCCAGAAGTGAAATTGCTGGATCATATGGAAAGTCTCTTTTAACTTTGGAGGGACCACCATACTGTTTTCCATAAGAGCCGCACCATTTCTGTTAACTTTCTCCCAACAGGACACAAGTTCCCATGTCTTCACATCTCGCCAACATATATATTGTATATTTTTTGATAGTAGGCATCCTAATGAATGTGAGATGGTATCTCATTGTGGTTTCGATTTGCAGTTGTCTAATGATTAGTGTTGTTGAACGTTTTTCATGCTGATTGACCATTTATATATCTTTTTGGATAAGTATCCCTCCTAGTCCTTTGCCCATTTTAAAATTGAATTGTCTGCTTGTTTGTTGTTGAGCTGTAGGTCTTTAAACATTTTCAGTTAATTATAGTTCACCCTGGAACAATGTACAAGTTAGGGGTGCTGACACCACCTACAGTCAAAAATCCACATGTAACTTGCGAGTAGTAGCCCACTGTTGACCAGTACACAGTCAAGTGACACCTATTTTGTCCGTTATATGTATTACACACTGTATTCTTAGAATAAAGTAAGCTAGAGAAAAGGATATGTTAAAAATCATAAGGAGGATAAAAATACATTTATAGTCCTATACCATATTTACTGAAAAAAAAAACGTGTATGTAAGTGGACCCATATAGTTCAAATCTATGTTGTGCAAGGGTCAACTGTAATTAATTCATTCTTTCAGACAAAATTGATTGAGCACTATTTATAAATTGAGTGTTAATTATATTGAGATATTTTAATTAGGAAATTTATTTCAGCATGAAAAATGGAACTTCACTTTATTCTGACTTCTTCTATGTTGTTAGAGTTAAAAATAGTGAAGGAATTACTTTTATGAGACAAGAGGGGAACGTAGAATTTTTTTCCTTGTAACTGATTAAGGTGCCACCTGGAAACCTTGTGGTGCTCTAGTGTTTTAATTTCAATTTTTTAATTGTGGATGAATTATAGTTAAGTATAAATAACTTTCTAACATAGAGTGATTTCCAAGCAATATTCCCTCAAGCTTATAATAGCAGAATTTAATATTTATGTGGGATTGTAACTTTCTGGGAATCTGCTTATGTTCTTTTTTGGAGTCTCTTGCATGTTTGGAGAAATAGAATGAGAAAAACCCTCTTCCAAAGGTTATACTTCAAGCTTGATGAAACTATTCTTAATTAAAAGTAAAAGATCAAATACCTTTGCAAATACTTCTATTAATACCAAATACCAAAATATCTTTATTAATAACAATTACCAAAATATCTTTTTAAATCATTGTCAGTTACATTTTTGATAGAATTAAATTATTAGCTCTTTGCTCTTTCTTTCCTTTAAGCTGGGGAAGAAAAGATGCTGTAATTTATCTTGGACACAATTGGAAAATTGTGTCTTGGAAATTTTTAAGTCATCTAGTCCAGTAGCTTTCAAACTTCAATGCTCATATATTCACCTGGAGAGCTTACTTAAAACGGTGAGCCCTGCCATCAGGGATTTTTGATTTAACATATAGGCTAAGTCCCAAATATCTATAGTTTTAGCCAACACCCTGAAAGAACTGTGATAAAGCCTGCCCATGAACAGCATTTGGTATAATAATTAGTCCACCTCCTTAATTTATAAGATTAGGATAGTGAAGCTTAGCATAAAGAAGTGACCTGACCAAGAGCACATCAATAGTAAGTGAACTGAGCTTGCAGGGGTGGTTCAATATCCACAAATTAGTCAACATGATACACCACATTAATAAAAGAAAGGACAAGAACCATATGATCCTCTCAGTTGATGCAGAAAAAGCATTTGAGAAAATAAACATCCTTTCTTGATAAAAACCCTCAAGAAAGTAGGGATAGAAGGAACATATGTCAACATTATAAAGGCCATATATGAAAGACCCACAGCTCATATCATCCTAGAGCTTTCCCCTTAAGATTAGGAACATGACAAATGTTCACTCTGACCACTGTTGTTCAACATAGTACAGCAATCAGACAACAAAAAGAAAGGACATCCACATTGGCAAGACAGAAGTCAAACTTTCACTCTTCACAGATGACATAATACTCTATGTGGAAAAGCCAAAAAACTCCACCCAGAAATTCCTAGAACTGATACAGAAATTCAGCTGAGTCACAAGATATAAAATCAATGTACAGAAATCTGTTGCATTTCTATACACCAATAATGAAGCAGCAGAAAGAGAAATCAATGATTCGATCCCATTTACAATTGCACCAAAAACCATAAGATACCTGGGAATAAACCTAACAAAAGAGGTTAAAGATCTATATGTTGAAAGCTATAGAACACTTATGAAAGAAATTGAAGAAGACACAAAGAAATGAAAAAACATTCCCTGCTCATGGATGGAAGAACAAATATTGTTGAAATGTCTATACTACTTAAAGCAATCTACACATTCAATGCAATCCCAATCAGAATAACACGAGCATTTTTCACAGACGTAGAACAAACAATCCTAACATTTGTATGGAATCAGAAAAGACCCCAAATAGCCGAAGTAATGTTGAAAAAGAAAAGCAAAGCAGGAGGCATCATAATCCCAGACTTCAAGCTATATTGCGAAGCTGTAGTCATCAAGAAATATGATACTGGCACAAAAATAGAGAGCCCAGAAATGGACCCACAACTCTATGGTCAACTAATCTTGGACAAAGCAGGAAAGAATATCCAATGGAAAAAAGACAGTCTCTTCAACAAATGGTGCTGGGGAAATTGGACAGCCACATGCAGAAGAATGAAACTGGACCATTTCCTTACACCACACACAAAAATAAATTCAAAGTGGATAAAAGACTT
Source organism: Callorhinus ursinus (assembly GCF_003265705.2). Taxonomy (NCBI): domain Eukaryota; kingdom Metazoa; phylum Chordata; class Mammalia; order Carnivora; family Otariidae; genus Callorhinus; species Callorhinus ursinus. The sequence continues at coordinate 3,897,288 of NW_027397092.1, read as the reverse complement.
AAATGTAACCCAGGAAACTGTCAAAATCCTGGAGGAAGCAAACTCTTCGACCTCAGCTGCAGCAACTTCTTGCTAGACACGTCTCTGGAGACAAGGGAAACAAAAGCAAAAATGAATTATTGGTACTTCATCAAGATAAAATCTTCTGCACAGCAAAGGAAACAGTCAACAAGACTAAAAGGCAATTGACATAATGGGAGAAGATATTTGCAAATGTCTTACCAGATAAAGGACTGCTTTCCAGAATCTATAAAGAACTCATCAAAATCAACACCCCCAAAAATAAATAATCCAGTTAAGAAATGGGCAGAAGACATGAACAGACATTTCTCCAAAGAAGACATAGAAATGGCCAAGACATATATGAAAAAGTGCTCAACATCACTCATGATCAGGGAAATAAAAATCAGATTTCTGTACATTGATTTTATATCCACAATGAGATACCACCTCACAAAAGTCAGAATGCCTAACACAGGAAACAACAGATATTGATAAAGATGTGGAGAAGGGGGAAATTTCCCACACTCTTGGTGGGAATGCAAACTGGTGCAGGCACTCAGGAAAACAGTATGGAGAGTCCTCAAAAAGTTAAAAATAGAGCTACACTATGACCCAGAAATTGCACCACTAGGTATTTATCCAAATGATACAAAAAGGCTGATTGGAAGGGGCACATGCACCCCAGAATTTCTAGCAGCACTATCCACAGTAGCCAAATTATGGAAAGAGCCCAAATGTCCATTGACAGATGATTGGATAAAGAAGATGTGGTACACACACACACACACACACACACACACACACACACACACACCACACGCATATACATATAATGGAATACTACTCAGCCATCAAAAAGAATTAAATACTGCCATTTGCAACAATGTGAATGGAATGAGACGGTATTATGCTAAGTGAAGTAAGTCGGTCAGAGAAAGACATATATATGATTTCACTCATATATGGAGTTTAAGAAACAAAACATAGGGGAAAAGAAGGAAAAATAGAATAAGATAAAAACAGAGAGGTAAACCCTAAGAGACTCTTAAGCAGAGAACTGAAGGTTGCCGGAGGTGAGGTGAGTGGGGGGATGTGCCAAACGGGTGATGGGCATTAAGAAGGGCACGTGATGTAATGAGCACTGGGTGTTATATGTAAGTGATGAATCACCAAATTCTGTTCCCCAAACCAATACTACACTATATGTTAACTAACTTCAAAAATTAGTAAGGGACTGAGCTTGGATTTGAACTAGTCTTATTCTAAAACCATCTATGAATGGTCAATTTTCAAGGAATTAAGTAAAATATGTAACAATTAGTCACATATCATTTATACTGAAGCCATTTCTGTTCTTCTTTCATTTTTGAAAATAAACTTGATTATCTGCCAGAGATTCAGCTCTGTCAGTATACACTTTGATCCTCATTGTAGATGTAGATACTGGAAGTGGGGCCACATAGAATTAAGATGGAATCTATGCTTTGGACGTAACTTATTGAATTCATCTGCTATAGGTATTTTTATAAAACTGGGCATTTATTCTCTTAAAATAATGAAGTATCCCCATTGGAGACATTTGTGTTGATTTGGATACCAGATATATACCAGTGCCTAAGTGCTTGTTATTTCTATTAGTGTAGTGTAGTGGTTAATATTTCCTGGGATCAAATCCTGAACCTACTATTTACTCTCTCTGTGACTTGGGTAACTTTCTTATCCTTTCTGGGCCTTGGTTTTCTTATTTGTAAGATACTCATAAGGCATATCTCACAGAATTGTTATGAGAATTAAATTAGATGAATCATGTAAATACTTAGATCAGTACTGGCAGCATGGATAACCATATAATTTATCCATGCACTCATGGGTCAAAAATCTCTTGTTGAATATTGTGCTTGAAATACAGGAGTAATAATTCTAGGTGACAGGGTCAGGAAATTTTTGTGAGCATTACTGGCATTTGAAATGCAAAAACAAATAAAAAAATAAAGCAGTATTTCTGAAAGACATGTGGGATGAAAGAAAAGGAAGTTCTGCTTCTAATAACATTTCTCTTCTGCTGGATCTTAGAGAGATTCATCCAAGGTGCAAAACTGGTCTGGGAAGAATCCTCTTTTTTCCCACGTTAGAAAAATTGCAAGTGAAATTTCCAATTGAGTCTCATGTATTTTTGGTCCTTGGCCTCCTTGGCCTTCATAAATCCTGTCTCTCAGGTTCAAGCAGAGAGATTAATTGGTAATTAAATTGAAGGTAGAACTTGAATTATCAGAGCCCTTATTGTAATGTGTCTAAAACACTAGGTGAAGAGTTGCTTTATAAAACAATCTTTCAATAATTTCTGTCTTGCCTCAGAGGTCTGAAAACTCATGAGTGATTTCAAGATTGGGTAATTTGTCCTTTAAATCCTCTGAATCTGCTTTAATCTAACAAATACTTCTGTTGTTAGTGTTTAGTAATTCTGTTATTTGTTATTTGATGGTTCCTGAAATTGATTTTCCATTGTATTTTTTTTTCTGCTGTTGTTACTTAATTCATCGGTTACAGATGGGATCCATTCTATTTTCTTCACTTCATTGTCATTTTCAATCATATTCAGAAACTGGAAACTTGGTTGGCTTTCCTTGGAATTTTGCGTAACAGGGTTGTCTGCATATGCTAGGTGTCAAGGTTTATATACCACTACCATTAACTGTGAGTCTTTAAATCAGTGTTTCTAAAGCATTACTGTATTTAAAATCCACATGGGATGTTGGTTAAAACTGCTTTGTAGGTCCCCAACCCCGCAAGACTGATTTAATAGTTATGGGTTGGGCCTAGAAACCCACATTTTTAATAAAATCCAGACAATTTTTATGGATGTGGACCAGGAATGATGCTTAGAAAAACTGCACGAGTAAGCCCAATGTCCTGTTAGGGAACCGGTTATGACTGTCTTCTCTGGTAGGGAGAGTTTCAGAAGCTTACTTTAGAGGCACTTTCACTTTCTATTATAAGATACATTGGTCTGACTTGGGTCTTTACACTTGAGTCTTTAACACAGGGTAGTTCAAAGAACATCCTCTTTGTTGCCTTAACCTTGACTTTTATCTGCTGAGTAACCCTTGGGAAGGCCACTTAGGTTCCCTGAGCCTCAGTTCCTTTTCTATAAATAACAGCATAAGTGACTGTCAGAGGCAGTTGGGAGGATTAAGGAAATAAAAGCTGTCGGAAACGATGTTGCCCTAGTGCCTGGTATATCTTGAGAAATCGATACATGTTAGTTCTTTTCCCATCTATCTGCCTCATTTCTGCTACTTATCTGTCTTGACCTGAATCTTCATGACCTCTGCCTCTGGAATAATTACTTGGATTTAAAGCTACTTCTTTGCCTTGATCTCCTGCTTCACTGTGACCTTGGCTGTTAGGTTCAGAAACTTTCTTTTTGCCCCAGCAGCATAAATCAACCCACTGGTTTCACATCTCAGGGCGCTTTCATAGAGTATGGATCTCAAGTTCTGATTTAATTATTTGACCGTATACATATGTGTCAATTATGAATTCTTAAAGTGGTATTATTCAAAAATATCAAAGTAGCAAAATTGTTATTTACTAAGAATCCTTCATTTATTCTGTAAACTATTTCAATGTTGTCTCAAGGAGGTTTCCTACCTTATGCACTCTGACTTCAGGGGAACTAAAATGTAATTTTTTTTTAAAGATTTTATTTATTTATTTGACCGAGAGAGATACAGCAAGAGAGGGAACACAAGCAGGGGGAGTGGGAGAGGGAGAAGCAGGCTTCCCACCGAGCAGGGAGCCCGATGTAGGGCTCGATCCCAGGACCCCGGGATCATGACCTGAGCCGAAGGCAGCCGCTTAATGACTGAGTCACCCAGGTGCCCCTAAACTGTAATTTGATACCTACCTTTATTTTTTCTTAGTGACTGTTTAAGAAAGGCATCTTTTGCATAAAGGGAGGGGCACTTATGTTAGTCCCAGTATCAAGCCAGTCCACTTTTCCCAAAGCCCGGGTCACTACTACCCCAAAATAATGTCTTTGACATTTATAACCCCTTTACTATCTAAGGATTAAGCGGCTTCTCAATAGAACTTATTTCCAGGCAATACTTTGTGTTCAGAGAATCTAGTTCTTTAGTTTGAAAAGAAAGCTTACATTTCAAAGCACAGAGACATAATAAATCTATTTTTGGTGTAGTTGAGTACACCTAACAAAAGTTATTATAGAGATGCTACATTGATCTTAAGATTTAAAGTACAAGTGTATATTCTGGAAAATGCCAAAAAGCATTGCATGACTCAGTTCCCTCTGCTCAGAAGCCAGAAATTATATTTAACTAAACAATCACAATTTATTGAAGCATGGAGAATTTCATATCTCAAATCTGCTAAATATATCTATTTGGAATGCTCTTTGAATCTGAGGTATAGAATATGACATTTATAAAGATACATGTGCATATCCATGTGCCTATATACATTGATAACTGTGTAAATAAACTATTTGATCATTTAACATTAGGGCTTTTATTCACTCACTGAGCAAATACCACATGCTGATTATGTGCCAAGAACTGTGATAGGTTCCTCATGGGCTACAAGGCAAAAAGAAAGTTTCCAGACATGAGCACTCTCAGACACTGTTGGTGAGAATGTAAATTGGTACATTTTTGCAGGGCACTTGGATAGAATCTATTAAAGTCTGAAATTTGTATACCTTTGATACTTCATTGTCATTCCCACTTCTGGAAGTTTCTCCTAAAGGAAAATGTGTGTATGTGTGCAAAGAAATCTCTAAGTGAATTTTAGTTGCATTCTCATTTATAATAAGAAATGAGACTCAAGGCAAATATCCCTCAGGAGAGCAGTGGTTAAATACACAGAACACAAGAACATTGTGGAATACTATCCATAATGAAGTAATCCCATTATGAATGTAATCTTACAAAGTAAAACAAGAGTTGCTGAATAATAGTGTATTATGAGCCCATTTTGTGTTTAAAAAGTAAAACAATCATGGGGCACCTGGGTGGCTCAGTCGTTAAGCGTCTGCCTTTGGCTCAGGTCATGATCCCAGGGTCCGGGAATTGAGCCCTGTGTAGGGTTCCCTGCTCACTGGGGAGCCTGCTTCTCCCTCTCCCGCTCCCCCTGCTTGTGTTCCCTATCTCACTGTCTCTGTCTCTCTCTCAAGTAAATAAATAAAAATCTTAAAAAAATAAAATAAAAATAAAAGTCACAATAAAAATGGTATCAGTCTATGAAATAGGTAGAGAAATATTGAAATACTGAAGAAATACTAAAACTATCAAAGGCAGTTTTCTCTAGAGGATGAGGTAATACATAATACTGTCTGTATTATGTATTTCTGTAAGATTTAATTTTGTAAAATTTCTAACACCCTTTTGTCCAGAAAAATAATAAAGTTGGCGTATTTTTTGTTTTATTTTTTTCAAAACATTCCTTTCCTGTCCCGCAGTTGAACGTGGGAAGCAGAAATGTGTATTAGGTTTCATGTATCAAAATCACTTGTTCAAAGTCAGATCCTCATTGGAGCTGGTCAGACCAGAAACCAAATTCCAAGTGTGTATGCACCTGCAATGGTATCTTGTCAAAATATGTGTCCTTCCTGGCTGCTTAGGCACTTATGAACCCTTGACTATTGAAATGACATTCTGGAAGTATCAAAGCACAGCCTTTAATTAAAGAGAAGCTAGACTAGAAAAGACAAAAGTTGACAACTACTTAAATTTTTCTGAAATTATTTAGTCACATCTATAAAAGTTATTTTTTTCTGTCATTCATGCAGCAGAATTATCAAGTTAGAAGCCAAAGAGCCTGCTTCTCCCTCTCCCTCTACTGTTCACCCTGCTTGTGCTCTCTCACTCTATCAAATAAATAAATAAAATCTTAAAAAAAGAAAGAAGCCAAAGAGATGCCATGGCTCTTCAAAAAATAATGCTCAAAATGTTTGTGTGATTTTTAAAAAGTAACTATTTTATTTTTAACTTAACGTAATGAGTTGGAACAATCAAGATTCAGAGAAAGAAAATTATAGATATAAGCTTTCAAAAATGGCACAGAATATAGGTCTCTCTTGCTCTAATGCATCAAAATGCGTAATTTTTCTTTACCAACATTGTTACAAATGCATCTGTCAGGTAACTTAAATGTATCCAAGCACTGTGTTTCGTTTTCAACTTGATTGAAGGAGAACAAAAAACTCAGCGTGTTTATTTGAAAAGACTACATTTACTTTTCTTCTTCTTCTTTTTTTAAGGATTTTATTTATTTGAGAGAGTGAGAGAAAGCATGAGCGGGGGGAAGGGGCAGAGGGAGAAGCAGACTCCCTGCTGAGCAGGGAGCCCAATGCAGGGCTTGGTGCTAGAACCCCAGGATCATGACCTGAGCCAAAGGCAGACGCTTAATCCATTGAGCCACCCAGGTGCCCCATTTACTCTTATTTTCAACAAACTTTTTAATCTGTCAGTGGATAGTGGTCAAATCCTTGCCTGTTTTCAGGGTTAAATTTGCGTGTGGATGTAGCTGGAAGCCTACCTACACTTCTATATTTGTGGCTCCCATGACTGTCTCTCAAAGTTTCCCATATTTCTGTGACTTTCAGAGTAAACCCCAGAAGGTCAGAAGCTGCCATTCTCTGCTCTATCCCCTCCTGTCTCTATCATCTTGGATCTTTTTATCTGCTGCTTGGGGTTCACTGCCAGGCTGGAGACTTAACGTTTCTGTGACCATAAGTGATGATCTAGTAATTTGCCCATTTTCCTAAGCAGGCGGGTGGAAACTATTTCTTTTGTAAATGGTGGCTGTAATAAATAATAGGATTTATTCAACTAAATCCTCTTTATATCCTGCAGAGTAAAGCAGAACTATCTTAATGGCAGGGAATAAGGGGGTAATTTTGTTGGCAGAACCTTGATTTTATTACCTTGCACTCTCCTTAGATTCCCTGAGCCACATCCCACTGAAAAATAACCTTTTTGGTTCAGAGCTTGCACAATCTCATCGTGCCATGTTGGCTCAGCAGCTCTGAGGGGCAAGATGAGGATGCCTGCTGCTTAGGTCCTGCACAGGGGCCAAAGGTCCAGCAGATATTAATATAGAAGTTGGCCCCTTTTGATTGGTGATAGAGATACGTAGCAGGACTATGGGAGTGAGGAGCAGCCCTCCTTGACTTTCCTCAGGGGTCCTTCAGAACCCATGCATCTCCCAAGACAGTGTCTCTATCCCTGCCTCTGAAAGGGCTTCTACTCTGGCAGGGTCTAAAGGAAATGCACATGGAAGCACACACATACACTTGCATACATACATGCTGGTACACACGCGCACACACACAGCATATACACGTGTGTGTAATGCACACACCTTCCAGTCATCTTTTAAAATACTGAAGTCTTGAGCACACTTCCTACTTGATTGATTCACAGATCCCTTGTCTTGACATCACTAGCTCTTAGGGTAAAATGGGAATGAACAAATATCTATTGATGAATTATACACCAAATGTAGATTATATTCCTTATCTCTTTAAATAAGGCTATGCAGTAGCTAGTATTATCCCCATTATCTAAGGAAAGAAGTGGAGATTCATAGAGTTGAAGAATCCTGTTGAATTCCGTTGAAGAGCTAGAATTCAGACTTCTGGATTTTCCAGTTCCAGAATGTATGCACTTTCTATTCCCCAGCACTGACTCTCATGGTTTAATGTTGAGTGACTAAAGCAGGATTTTGAATTATGATACAATGATAAAAATATGAGGGGAAAAGGGGCCCTGTGTTTTCAAGGAGTGGTGGGGTATTCTTTGTTACACTGTATTATATTTTGTGAAACAAGCATATATACATTTTACATTCAGGAAAGGCAACACCAGGCTCCCAATTGTGTTGACATTGAATGAGCCAGTATTTTTCACAGTAAATTTGCCACATAGATTTTGCCATGTTACCAAGGAAGCTGAGGTTCAGAAAAGATACTTGGTTTGCCCAGTGTGATAGAGCTTATTGATAACAGCATTGGAAACAAGCCCATATCTGCAGGAACAAAGTCCTTACATTGCTACATTAACTGCATGAGTGTGTCTTACGGGGCTCACCTTGTATAGTGATATAATGCCTGGGGCAACAAACTCTGGCCTACTTGGTTATGTATATTCAGCTTCATCATTGTTCTACCTCCAGCCGAAGTTTTAAATTTACCTATTTACGTTTTTGTCAGTTTTTAATTTTGGCAAACATTGGGTCTTCTAGACTTTGGGTAGGATTCCTGACCCCCAGAATCCCACTGGAGAATTTTGCATTTAACTTTTTTGTAGTTGTTAAGCTGCAATTTGGTTTTGAGGTATGTTTTAAAATACTGAAGTACTTTATTATATGCATTATCTCTATGATAATGACATTCTCTGCACAATGAGAAATGAGGTGTATCTGACTACATGATACAGAGAATTACGTAAATTCTTTCTCTGATTCTTGACTTCTGTGTAAGCTGCGGGTAAGTATCTGGAATAATGCAGGGCTCTGCTCTGCAAAGGAGGTTGACTGGTTTCTTCTAGCTCCCCTGCAGCATTGCTTGGTCATGAGTTTAGATAAGCTGCTCTGTGTCTCAGACATCACTAGACATTTGTTCTCCTACCATGTAGGGATTTTCTAGTTCGTGTTACTTTCTTTTTTTAAGATATTTTATTTATTTATTTGTTAGAAAGAGAGAGAGCACAAGCAGAGGGAACAGCAGAGGGAGAGGGAGAAGCAGACTCCCCGCTGAGCAGGGAGTCGGATGCGGGACTCGATCCCAGGACCTGAGTGGGAGGCAGACACTTAATGGACTGAGCCACCCAGGTGTTCCCAGTTTGTGTTTACTTTCTGTTACTGGATATAGCAACTGGATTTGGAAGTCCAATAGTTCCTTTTGAGGAACCATTGAGGATAATTATGGGAAACCATTTCTAAACTGTCAACCTTATACCTTAATCCTGTTTGATTGTTCAGACTCTTTCCCCCCTTTTGGTATGTGAATAAGTGCAGAAGGGGCAAGTAGAAGCCATCATTGGTTAACATCTTGGTTATTAGAGATTAATTGACATACAGCTGAGAGCCAGGGATAGATCATGGGCTCAGAAAGTGGAAAGGGATAAGGAGAACCAGGGTTAGAGCAGTAGGGGCAATTAGAGGAAAATGGATGGTTAGGCAGCTGGGAGTGGCTCCGAAGGCACCATATTAAGGCTATTTTCAAAGCAACGTGTCTAGATCTCCCAGGTGATGTTGTGAGCCTGAGCTGATTTAGTTGCTGTGACCACCATATAAAGACAGCTCTCTGGCAGGACGTTCTATCTGGTTAAAATCAGTGCCAGAAAGACTCATCTGATAGAATATGGACAGTGATGCCTCTCCCTTGTTAGCGGCCCTTGAAAAATATCTGGGTAAATAATAACCATAAGTTTAACTCTTGTGTGACTTTATTTTAGAAATAGTCCACTTCAAAGTTGTAAGCTGAAGTGCAGTATAGTAGGGTGTTGAGCGACTCTTCTTGGTCCTGTGTATATAACATAAATTTCATCTTTATTGCCTTTTATTTCTGTATCTTATGCATGGGAAAATGGAGGAAGTCGTGTGGGCAGAAATACAGAGGCAGCTGAAATGTTGTTCAGGTGATCGTGAAGAATTCCATTTTATCTGTACAAGACAAGGACTCCCAAAAGAGGGTCCAAGCCCTCCTTAGTCTTTGTAGGCCAGCTGCACACTTTTACCCAGAGCTCCTGATAGGTTCTCCTGTACTTACTGTCAAAGAAAAACCCAACAAGGTAAAGCTCAGCCTGAGAGTTAATTGGGTCAGTGTTGACCTTCTAGGCTCTCATTTTCATGTAAAGGTCATACATTGAGACAAGTATAAATATAAATACAGAAGGTATGTTTTGTGTGGAGGTAGAAGAGAAACCAAACTTACCTGATTTAATATATCAGACAATGGTTCATGGCAGATGAAGAATGGAAAGGAAGCAATGAACAAGGCTGTACAAGTATTCTTCTAACCCCCACCCCTTGGAAAGTTTCCATTTTGTCTTTTACAAAAACCTGCACTAATGCCTGTTTTTGCTAACTGAAAGAAAGAGGATTTTCGCTTTTATGAAAAAAGGCAGAAAGCAAAAATAGCATTCAGTGTGTTTTGCCGCCAGCCACTGGATATGGAGGCAGTGCGCACTCAGAGCAGGAGGGTGGCACCCCCAGGCACCTTCCCCGGGTACTACAGTCAGCAAGTCAGCATCAAGCGCCATAGCTTCCAACTGTGCTGTAGCATCTGTGCTTTATCTTGGTTTATTTTTTGCATCCGTTAGGAGGATGTGTCCTAAGGGACTATGATGAAAAGTCTAGGTGGTTATTTTTGGGATCCGAGAACACTCAAAAAATTGTCCATGTAAATGAATGATAATTGCTTCTTCCACCCTGCCATTTTGACTTACAAACGGTTCCATAGGAATGCTCCACTTTAGGATAGTGCGGGGAAACATGTAACCAGGAGAGGACAAACATAAATTCGATGTAGTGCAAGACATTTTAGCAGGTGCAAAAATTTAAACTATGCATTTTGATCACTCGCTACATTTTTAAATATTATCTTTTCTTGTGAAAGATCTGCTCATTCCACACCCAGTCATGACTGTTCACCTATAGGAAATCCATGGGGTAAGAGGAGATCCTGTTGAGGCTCTATACCCACTGATAAAGATGGAGAGACCATCTTGAATCATTTAAGATTTCTTTTTTTTTTTCTATTAAATCCAGGTGACACAATTGCTAATCTTATGATACAGGCATGTTTTAACACATTAATGAATAAAGAAATAGGTGGCATTGGCCACACACAAGAAGAAACCACTATTTCTTCACGGAGCTAAACATAGTCAGTTGCTTTATGAGGAATCCATTTTGTGATTGTATTCGCCTTTATCTATTACTATAATTTTACCCACCTCAACGTCAATGCTTTACTATTTGGAGATAGCAAAGCAGTGCTAGGGTCAGTAATGTAAATGGAATTTTGAATTATCATGGTTTTAGTTCATTAGCACTGTTTTTCTCTAGGGAGCACTGCAATCTATGATTTAGTCCTATTAGAGAATTGTGGTGTAGCCCCAACTATATATGTGTACAACCAGTGTCTTCAGATGATGGTTACTTAATTTTCCCATCTGTGCCTTTTTTCTTGTCTTTCCTTCTGGATAAATTACAGCACTTAAGCAGGAGGTACTTTCAGGAAAGAAACAGAATGCCATTTTAAGCTGCCAGTTTGGAATCCTTAGGGAGAGTTCAAATTTAAAAATAAATAACTAAAACTCTTCACTACATAAAGATCGTGAGAGTTTTGTGGATATCAGCTCATATCATGTTTATTTTCCATGACCAAATATTTGGATATCCAATTAGGTACAAGGGGTGTATTGAATTTGCGAACTTAGCAACAAGTTATTTTTATTAAGTTTGTCATTTGGGGGAGCTGATGCCAAAGACTGTTTTCTACACAGAAGGACTTAATATGAAGTTTTTGTCTGTGACCTTCCACACTGCACACTGTTTGAAATCCCACTGAGATCCCACATTAGATGAGACCTTTAAATATTTCTTACTTTGCTTTGAGGACTTCTGTTTCATTGCCCCTCCAGACCTAGAGTCATTAACCACACAGAGGCAACAGACTTATAGTTCTTGAGTGGTTTGTCTTTCTTGACAGAATGAAAAGCCACAGAATTTCTCTCTATGCCAAAAATAAATCATCCATCATAGTTAAAATATGTCTAATGGTTTATATTCCCTGCAAGTAACTTCTCTGGTTTGTGCGAGGCATGATAAGGTCATTATACATACAGTGCTGGTATTTATAACAAGTAGTTTATAAGAACGTGACATGTAATGGCCACATCCTCAGAAGGATCCAAAAATAGATACATCAGTTAGTTATGTGTGAGCTATGGAGCTTATTTATTATCATTAATTTCTTAAGTGAACTGCACTAAATGATATGTACATATGAGGATAATGAAGATTTATTGCAAAATAGTCTTTATTAATACCTCTTTTCTTAGGGTTGCAAATAAAGGTGCTCAAGGATAAATTAAATTTTGGAAAGATTTTCATTTACTTTTCTGTATGATTTTAAAGTTAAATTATAATAATGAATGCTGGTAAAGACTATACCCCAACATAGAACATTATATTGGAAAATTATTTTTAAAAACCTAATTTGTGTATGGCCCTCATAATAATCAATACTTTTTCTTCTGAGAATATTGGAATTAATGTGAATTTCATTTGAATCTTACATAGCAGATTAAATGTCTTGCAAAATGTTGCAATATATCAGATCATGTAAATTTTGTATATTACAAAACTAAAATGAGCAAAAATAAAAATTCATTGAATAAATTATAATTTGTCAATTCAGACAACTTTTACATTAATGTAACATAATATGTCATTTTTAGTATCTTGTTTTGTATTTTGGGTAGTAGATGATATGAAATAAATTATATTTCAAACATTTTATAAAAGGTGGAGGTATTTCTCCATACTATGAGATTCTGGAGAAAAAAAAAAATTCTCTAACCTTACAAGGCTTTCAGAATTTTGGTGTTGGTTATAGAAAATACATCAATGAAGAAGAGAATATGAATGTAGTGAAAAAAATCCAATGTGGATCCATGAACACTTATATTTGAGCTTTAGATGGTAAGATAAAAATGATAGAGCAAAAAGATAAACATATAAGAATTGTTCAAAGCCTGGTATAATCCTGAAAGCCAATGTGTAAAGTGAAACAAGTTTTACTAAAACTTAAAGGTAATGAAAATAATTTAATTTCAGACTTCATATGGAAATGTAACTCATGACCAGTTAGGCACTAATGAGGATAACTCAGTGAAAGCAGAATTCTTTACTTTGATGTTTGTACTTAATACCAAGAAGAAAGATATTTAGGGGAAAAATCCATGCCGATTTATATTTTAAGCTAGACACATACTCATTACCTTTCTGAATGATCTAAAATCAAACATGTAACGGATATTTTTTCCAGTTTTACAATTGACAAATGAAATTGTAGAATATTTAAAGTATACAATGTGATGATTTGATGTACGTACACTTTCTGAAAAGATTCACCCCATTCAGTTAATTAATACATCTTTAATATATATTTTAAATGAAATATAATGTAATGTCTTCAAAGGACTCAACCGGTGTCAGTTTTGATTAGAGGTGAATGAAAAGGTATTCCGTTCCTGTTGAATGGAGGATAGATCACCATGGTTGAGAGAGGGTAGACACTCAAACCAACTTCAAGGGTCTAGAAATCTCAAGATGTAGAAGAGGGGAGAAATTTTGTGAGAAGAACTTTTGGAGAGAGCTGGTGAGCACTTCGAGCGGGCACTTTGAGGGAGGAGGGGATTTAGCCATTACATCCAGAATTGTAGAAGTGTCCATTGCAAGGTCTTCTCTTCAGTAGGCACATTGTACTGGCATTAGACCTATGCTTGAGAAATTAAGACAGTAAAATTACTAAAATAGTATTTCATCTTCATGCTAAGATGCAGTAGCTTATATCTTGCTAACATGTCCATCCAGAATAGCTGAACAAAATATAAAAAAACAAAAAACATACAAAACTTTTTTTTTAAAATGTATCAGAAAGACCCACACTCTGTAGAGAAAGAAAATGCACTGTGGTACACTCTAAGGACAGTTTTTTAGCTCAGGGCATTTGTCAGTTACTGGTACCAGGAAGAAAGGCCCAAGAAAAAGTAGCAGCTCAGAGCCTATGCCATGACATTGGGCTAGAGAAAAAAGAAACAAAACAGTGTTCAGGCCACCAGGGAAGACAACACTTGATGGAATAAGATCCTGAGAAAAGAGTTGTATATCCATGCAGTGAGACACAACAAAGTAAAAGGAAATCAGCTACTAAAAAAGCTGAAATGGCAGCTAAAGATTTATGGAATCTCCCAGTGCCATGGAAACAAAATAATATAATTTTTAGGCTCCATTAAGGAAGAAGAGCCATGTTGAACACTTCAGGCTTTCAGTTGAAATCCCTAATGGCTTATCACAAATGAAGTAAGAGCACATCAGAAATAAATGACTGAAAGCTGAGAAAGAAAACAAACAGTAGAAGTGGACTGACAACTAATCCAGATACTGGAGTCATAGGATAGAGGCTTCCATAGGTAAAAACAAAACAAAACAAAAACAAAAACAAATACCAAAAAAAAAAAAAACCCACCTGAGCTAAAGTCTATAAAAATTAGTACATGAAGCAAAAAAATTAATGACTGATATAATAACTCATTAGGTCTAGCTGAAGAGAGGATTAAAAACCTGGAGTCTAGGTCTGTAGAAAATAGACTGATGCATAAGAGAAAAAAAATTGGTGAAAATACAGAAAAGAGCACAGGAAATGTGTGGAATATTGTGCACAAGTCTCTCTGGATTCACATAGGGAGAATGGAGGGCAAAGGTAGGATTTGGGAGAATTCTTAGCATATATCTCTTCAAATTGATGAAATAGATCAAGCTGCAGATAGAACTGTAACAATATCATCATCATTGATGCAATTAAAGTTCAATCTTTGCTTGTATAACCTCCTTTTAATCATGAGAAAACATCAAACAAATTAAGGGATAGTCTACAAAACAATTTTCCAGTACTTTTCAAAAGTGTCATGAAGGACAAGGGAAAGACTAAGGAAGTGAACTTTTGGATGACTAACAACAAAATGCAATTTAAGATCCTGGGTTGGATCCTATAAATGGAAAAAGGATGTCAGTGAAAAAACTGTTGAAATTTAAATGAGGTTTATAGTTTAGTTTATAGTCTTGTACCAATGTTAATTTCCTATTTTTGATGTGGCTCTATGGTTATAAAATATGTTAACATTAGGATGAGCTGGCTAAAAGACCTATGGGGATTCTGTGCTATTTTTGCAACTTTTCTGTAAGTCTAAAATCATTTCAAACTAAGAAATTTTTTAATTATAATATATATGATTGAATGTGTTACACTATATTTTTACCATGTTGAATACCACAAAGTTTTTTCTTTGCAGTCTACCAGATTAATTCATTTTGTGCCTATCTTTAAATAAAGCGTCTCTTTTTATCTCTGTTTACATGAAGAGTATCCTGAATTTGTAATAATAAGTAGTTAAATAACTGTTACCCTTTGCAAATAATTCCTGAATAAATAGGGTTTTTTTTAATATGGTATAACTAAAATATATGACAGAAATAAATACTGCAGAGACTAAGCTGATACCATCACCATACTATAAAAATTTTAAAAATGAGAACACCATCATTATTCTTATTAGTTTTGTAAATAACATTCTATAAGTTTATATTTATAAAATAAATTTATACTAATAAAGTGACAGTTATATTAATTTTATGTTTACCAGGATTTCATTAACAAAAGGCAATTTACTTCTATAAAAGTTGGTAAAGCACTGCACAAAACTAGGAGTATGTTTATGACAGGGATTCTATCTACAGTCCCTGAAAGAGTGCTTGATAATGTTTATTTGATCAGTAAGTGGATAGACTAATCTGTGTAGTTAACAGGCATAGATAATCCTGGCCTGTATTTGGTTCTGTTAAATTTCTTGAGGAATAACACTCTTCCTACACACATATTAAAATAAATAAGCAATTTTGTAAAATGCTATAAAACTTCTTGGTTATAAAACCAAATGATGAAATGGCTTCCATAAACATGTATAAAATCATCTCAGTTTTGGCTATCATTTTGGCACAGATGTGAGACTAATATCTGCTTCAAATTAGGATGATCTTATTAAGAGCTAAAGCGGAATGCTACCGACCTCTGTTACAGAACACTTAAAAATATGAAGAAGAATAGCCAGACTTACTGCAACTACTGAATCAGCGTCATCTTCAAAAGTTGGCAGTGCTATATCCCGGAATGAAAAAAATACAGATTTTGGAATGTTACTGGAGGAAGATAACTTGAATATTTGAAGGTGCAAAGCATGCATTTGGTGGAATAGTTATACCAAGGATGGAAGAAGTGAAAGGCAGCTGCCTGGAACTAAATTTTTTTTTCTAGAAACTGAGTCTGACAGTAAGATGCTTGTCTGACATGTAATATGCCTCAGTCATGCAAAAATACACAAAGGTCATTTTCCCCAGCATGTGTCTAGTCTACAAGACAATCCACAAATGCACTGAGGTCTGCTAGCAAAAGGAAGGAAGAAAGGAAAACGTTTTCAGTGTTTAGTCTCCTAGCAAAAGCCCTGCAGTGACTTGAAGTGTGGGTCCTTTGATAAGCATGACTGCATTATGCCAATAATGAATGTGAGCAAACCCAGAGTTTGGATGTGGATTCTTCTTGTTGATAAGGACTTTTTGGGTCCCCAAGAAAGGAATGGTATACAACGTAATACCTAACCCATTATGTCACTACTGATTTTTAGTAATTTTTA
Source organism: Callorhinus ursinus (assembly GCF_003265705.2). NCBI lineage: Eukaryota > Metazoa > Chordata > Mammalia > Carnivora > Otariidae > Callorhinus > Callorhinus ursinus. Next base: position 3,880,786 of record NW_027397092.1, on the reverse strand, counting down.
GATAGCACTTCAAGTAACTTTTCAGGACCTAAAGGAAATATCTTTGCCAGTATGATTGTGGTAACTACATGGAATGCAATTTCTCTCTCTCTCTTTTTTTATGATTGTATTTATTTATTTGACAGAGAGAGAAGTGAGAGAGGGAACACAAGCAGGGGGAGTGGGAGAGGGAGAAGCAGGCTCCCCGCCGAGCAGGGAGCCTGATGCGGGGCTCGATTCCAGGACCCTGAGATCATGACCTGAGCCGAAGGCAGACACTTAACGACTGAGCCACCCAGGCGCCTCTGAAATTTCTCTTTGATAAGAAGCTTCACAAAAAAATGTTTCTTTTAAAAATCTTCCCTCTTAACCTATAACCATAGGTATTTTTGTTTTGCTTAAAGAAACACACTGATGGACATGAAAGAGAAATAGTCTATCCAGATGTCACAGTGTCAGTTTTTCTTTCTTATAATTCATTCATGGAGAAATGATTAATCACAACCAAAAGTACTCCCCACGGAAAATTCTCCTTCCTGCCTGCCTTTCCTCTTTTCTTTCTTTCTGTCTTTCTGTCTTTCTGTCTTTCTTTTCCTTCCTTCCTTCCTTCCTTCCTTCCTTCCTCTTTCTTTCTTTCTTTCTTTCTTTCTTTCTTTCTTTCTTTCTTTCTTTCTTTCTTTCTTTCTTTCTTTCTTTCTTTCTTTATCTCTCTCTCTCTTTTCTTTCTTTTTTGTCTCATCAGTAAAAAGGGATTATTTCCCATTTTATTCAAATTAGTCCAAATTTATAAGGACAATACAAGCCCAAGTTATTTTCCAAGACATAGATATTTTTAGATTTGTTGTTGTTGTTGTTGTTGTTGTTAAACTTTTACTATAATGAATCTTAAAGGAAATAATATTAACTGAAGTGACTTTGCTGGCTCTCTACGGCCCCAGCCTGAAGACAACCTGCTTACTTACCACTGTCCCATTTAGGATCACTTCTTTTGCAGCTGCTGGTCAGCTGTGGGGGTAAAAAAAAAAAAAAAAAAAAACAAAACCTGAGTCTACCCTAGATTCTGTGTTGGGGACAGCGGGAATTTGACAAGGTCAGTTGGACACAAAGCTCTGTGATTTCCAGATCGGGTAGAGTAAAGCAGCAAGCTGAGTCTTCTCCTGGCCACCCTCTGTGCCTTCCTGCTAGGAATGAAATTGACTGGCAAGTACCAGTTTGGGCTCCAGAAGTAACTCTAATGTTTAAGAGATAAGTCTGATCATTTGTCCTTTTTTCTTTTTTTAGGTAATTTTTAGACTTTTAAAGTTAGTAATTTGTCATTTTTAAATAACATCCTCACAAGACTCTGGGTCAAAAATTATTATTCTACCAGGACTGTTGACTAAGCAAACACTGTTGTTAATGACGTTGAAAATTGTCACACGCTTAACTGCCCAAGCTTCTGATGGCTTTTTTGGGGGAAAAATAGCAGACAATAGAGGTCTCAGTCACTTTACACTCAGCAATACCCAACCCATCAGGAGGGAAGGATTTGCTGATGTAAATTAGAGCAGGTTGGTAAATTATGTATATGTCTTTACAAATTTGTCTTGTAGCTTTCATTTCACTACCCTCATATTCAATTCCACCCTATACATGGTCTGTAGGGATGGATTTCACAGTAATTACGTGAGTTGATGGTTTCAGGATTTGCATCATGGTATATTTCACAAGCCTATCAAGTCTTGTAGTGTTTTATTGATATCTGCCATCACCCCACAAAGCTGACCCCACTCATCTGCTCCTTTCATCAGATGCGCAGTGAAATGCAGGAAGCATTGTGCCTGTTTAGAGTGCCATCAGTATATTTGTTTAGAGTAGCACCAGTATATTTGTAAGAGAGATTCATAGACTTAGGAGAGAAGGAACTACATGTCCTTGAAGAGCTTGTTTATATAATATTCTACTAATTGTATGCATTTATTGTTATTTTGCTTTTGTCCACTAGAAAAACAAAAGATTTTCATCATTTTGAAGAAAGGGATAAATGACACTATCCTCAAAGTCTCCAACAAATGTTTTTTTTTAAAGTTTTCATCTTTATCCAACAAATGTTTTATTATGCAATTTGTAAAAAGGTTTACCTAGTAAATCATAATGAGTTACTGATAGATTACTATATCAGAGCCTTAACTACTTGAAGGGATATAGGCAAGCCAAAGAGTAGAAGGATTCATGGGCAAATCCATCTGTTGGTTGACCTTGGGATCATGTGCTGTACCACACAGTTTGATTCTTGATTGTAAGCTACCTCTCATATTACCTCATTGTTGGATGTATGTTTGTTTTATCTCAAAAAATCCCTGCTTTCTAAACAGTCTATGTTTTTAGAATGGTGTTTAGTTAACTGCTTAAGCTCTTGCTTGTGGCAAAAGAAAAAGAAATTTTGGTCTGGAATTGGCTGGCTGGCTGGGTATCTATCCATCAACCCATCAGTCCATTGATCCATCGATCTATCCATCCACCCATCCACCTATCCATCGATCCATCCATCCATCGATCCATCCATCCATCCATCCCTACACCCGTGAATGAACTATGGCATCTGAAAACAAGACAAAAATCAAAAAACAAAACCCCCCCAAAACAAAAAAAAAAAAACCAAAAAACAAAACAGTTTTTATATACTTGAAGACAAAATCATTGGGAAGTTTAATAAAAAAATTTAATTCCCAGTTCTCACTTAAAAATTATGATTTGGTAGGTCTGACAGTACCCAAGAATCTACATTTATTAAATTTCTCTGTGATTTCATTGCAAATACTTTTTCTTCCCATGTTGGAAAACACTGACTTGGAGAGTCTGTATTAAAGATGATTCTGGTTTTCTGAGTTTATCAATTTCTTAGCTATTCAACTGATACTTCCAGAACTGGTCATCTATAATAAAGTATTTGCAACCTAAATATTTGATTCTGGTGATTTGAAACCCAAGTTTATCCCAGAAGGGCATTATTAGCCTGCTATGAACCCAACATTCATTCCTGCTTTCTTTTTTATTGACTCTTGCTTAACCTACTCAGAAATAACTATTATTTGGGTCCAGTGAGGCCCCAGGCTGTTACATATTTAGCACTTCCTTATCCAACTCTAAGCAACTCAGCTTGGTTGAGCTATATAAAAAGCATTTGCACAGCAGTGTTTCTTTCTGGTTGTTTATTTAACTGCATATCAGTTCACTGTTGCTTGCTGGATTTTTTTTTTTTTTTTGGCCTAACAGAAAGGTTAAGGTACCTGCTTTTATTGCTCCATATTGTCTACAACCTTCAGTCAAAATTATTAAGCATATTTTGCTCAGTGAACCTTCATTTTAACAACTTTCCTTACCTGTAGACATTTGTGTTTTTTAGGATTTTACTCTGATTTGCCTGAGATTTCTGTTTTGTCTGTTTTAGTTATAATTTACCAAATAGTATATGGGAAAGTGATTTATAAAGTCCTATAAAAATTTGAGTGGTTGGGGAGCCTGGGTGGCTCAGTCAGTTATGTATCCAACTCTTGATCTCAGCTCAGGTGTTGATGTCAGGTGTTGATCTCAGGGTTGTGAGTTCAAGCCCCACATTGGACTCTATGCTGGGAGGGAAGCCTACTTAAAAAAAAACATAATAATCTGAATGGTTTACAGGATTTAATGTTCCTCCCACCCTGACATGTACTTCTTTTTCTGTAATGTGTGCATGTGTGTATACATGTGTGTGCTTGCCTGCTTTCATTTCCTGTCAGTTCCTGAAAGAGAAATAACACCATTAGATTACTGGCCATTTAAGTCAGTGGTAACTTTTGGTTTGTAGTAGCCATATAAACTGACAGCAGTTATTATTTCAAATGTATTATTCCATTTTCCTCATGAACGTATTTATATTTGTCAGAGCAGGAGTGAGTCCTGAATTTTGGGTGAGAGTTTATGTGAGCCCATTGCCTATTTCCAACAATTTGTGTTGATTTTACCACCTACCTATCTCTAAAATTCATATTCTATTTTCTATTCCAATTGCAAATGCCTCAGAAAGCTATTAAATAGTCTAAGGAGAAAAAAATGGAGACCTGAACCCCCACTTCTATTTGCCCTCTGGATAATCCAGTTTAGATTCTTACGCTATAATAAAGTGAGTCTCAAAATGCAATTCTGATCATGCCGCTCATGTCTTCAAATTCCTTCAGTGGCGCCACATTGATTGTAAGATGGGAAACTCCAGTATGACGAACTTTCCATGTCTTCCTGATCTTCCTGCCTCTTACTTACTGAGCCTCACCTCCCGCTATCCCCACAAACTTACTTCGCCCCTAATTTTTGATGTCTCTTTGTGCTTGCCCAGGATCTTCTCTTGGCCTGAAAGGCACTCCCCAGCTTACCCACCTGGTAATTCCCAAGCATTATTTAAGAAAGTCAAAGTGTGAGCTCTTCTTAGGAGCTTGGAAACTCTTCCATTTTTTAGGTGGATAACTGTATTCCTCCTGGCTCCCATGATTTCTCTGTGTCTTCCTTTGTCATAAAAGTTGTTTCATGGCTTTAAAATACTTAGTTTTCTCATCTGTTCCTTCTTTTGGAAAAAAATGACTTCATTTTGCTCATTTAAAAAATCTTTGTGCCTAGCCAAGTATCTTATAGGAAATAAATGTTGATTTAAGAGGTAGATATTTATATATGGTAAGGAAGACAGAATATAACACGTTGCCCTATTTATCTTCATTGGCCTCAATTATCTTTGATGTAAACCCTATTTCATTTGCCAAATTATTTGATGCTAAAGACTTTGTGTTTCTGTCTTGTTGAAGAGTCGACGTCCAAATTCTATCTGTCACATATATCTTATATCAACATTCTCCTACCCATCTCTTGTCATTACCTCAGCAGGCAATTCAAATATAATCTCTTAAATCAAACCTGACCTCACCTTACCACAAACCTCAACTATAGGACAGTTAAATCAATGGAAAAATCATGTATGTTTATCCTCTTTCCCCATGTGGAAATTGCAATTTGAGTCTGCTTTGATCATTTCTTTTTTAACCTGGTGTTTCCTAGGATTTCAAAATGTTGTTAAATTTTGATATTCCTGATGCGAGATGACATACTGTTCTTTCTATCTTGATCTTTTCCTGCCAACTTCCCTTTGGCTGACCTTGCCTTTGCTTGCCTAACCCAAAGGCTTAGTTCACATCTCAGCTGAAATAGCACTTTTTGTTTTTTTATTTTAAAGAATTTATTTCTTTTTTCGAGAGAGAGTATGAGAGAGAAAGCGCATGAGCCGGGGCGGGGGGCAGAGGGAGAAGCAGACTCTGCACTGAGCAGGGAGCCCAATGTAGGGCTTGATCCCGGGACACTGGGATCATGATCTGAGCCAAAGGCAGATGCTTAACTGACTGAGCCACCCAGGTGCCCTTGAAATAACACTTTTTGAAGGAAGATTTTCTTGATTCAAGGCAGAGTCTAATGATTTTTTTTTTAAGGATTTTTTTAAATTTATTTATTCATGACAGAGAGAGAGAGAGAGAGAGAGGCAGAGGGAGAAGCAGGCTCCCAAGGAGCAGGGAGCCCAATGCGGGACCCAATCCCAGGACTCTGGGATCCTGACCTGAGCCGAAGGCAGGCACTTCACCACCTGAGCCACCCAGGCGCCCCGAGTCTAATGATTTTAACTTAAGCCCTGCATTTGCCTCATCAGAGCACTTACTGATTTGTAACATACTAGTATATACACATCTCTGTATTTGTCCCTGAATGATAAAATTGTTGAGAAAGAGAATGTTAAATCCATCCACCTAGAAATGTGCCAGAATAATAAATATTTATCAAGTTAAAACATATCTATGTTAAAGAGAACTGACATTGTTTTGAAAATTAAGCTTACGTTTCTTGAAATACCCGTCTATGAAGATAAAACTTAGAACACTGAAAAATAAGTTTGAAATTATTGTTTTACAATTCAGTATAAACTTTGTGACAGGTAAAACAAAGCTAAGCTCTCTTATCTTCATACATCTCACAGGACACTGTTAAGTAGCTTTTTATGCCCGGAAGCTTCAACAGTGTTATTGTTTGCTTCTTTTGAGAGCTCCTGAATCAGAAGATGTTCAGGGAAGGTCACTGGCAGGTTCCTGGTGAGCCACAGATTGCTGATGTGCTGATGAGTGAGGGCACAGCTGTGCTTGTGTGAGAGGCATAGCCCAGTGGATAGGTAGCCATCTGGCCACAGAACAGGCAGGAGAAATCACAAGTAAAATATTGACAGCAGTCGGCCTGAACCCTTTATGGGTGTATGACGGATTCACTCATAGTTAATTAAGGATGACGGGAGAGATACAATCTGAGTCCATGTCTAGTGTAGCACTTGGCCTTATTGCGCTGTATGTCAGATGCTCTGGCTCTTGGCTCCCCGTTACTTGAGGACACTCAGATCTTCCCTTTCGATATATGGGTAGCTATACAATCAGGGAGCAGCAGAGTCTGAATGCACTCTGTTCCCATGAATACTTTGGATATTGGGAGTTCGGTCCTCCAACCCCAAACTCTTCTAAAATCTTTGAATCCCACATCAACACGGAACCTGTGTAGTTACCTGAAGGATTTTAGTTAGTGACTTGTGAGTTAGTTGCTCATCGATCTGACAGATTCTGAAATTACAGAAGCATGCTTCTCTCCTTTTAGAATAAGTAAGTAGCTATTTAACTAATTGATACTTCAGGAAATCTAAATTCTCACATTTCAGTATATGCCTCTTAAAATGGTTTTCCTAATAACCTTCTCATATGTACTCTTCTTGTAAATGATATTTAGAAAATACGCTCCTGAAAATGACATAGTGCACACCATGCCAATCCTTGCCATAGCTGTTTGCTGATGTTTAATGAACTCACATTTATTTATAGCCCATCCATCTCTTCTCCTTGCCAGGACATACTGTTGTTTTCGTTTTATCCAGGTGCTTTTCCTTTTAATGTTCAGCGCGTTGTCAACCCTACCTTATCTGAAGTAAATGATGTTACTGGCTGTCCTGGGGGAACACAGTAAATATCAGTAGGTAAATAGAAGCTCTGGTAACTTCTGCAATGTCAACTTTATCTCTGTCACCATTATGGTGATGGAAAGCATGCAAAGCCTGCTGGTCCCTTCCATCTCTCTGACTATATCCCTTGTACTTGGGGGAATGTGACTCATGTTTAACCGCACGTGAGTTTTAATTACTTTTGAAATACTGTAGCAGCAAGTGAAGATATACTTTCAGTACTCAGATGTACTCAGAGGTCCGATGACCATAAGCAACATCATTGATATTCTTTCTTCTGTTTATTCATTCATGAAAGTCTCAAGCTTAAATAAGAAGAGTCCATGTTTTAGGGAGTCCAGCAAGTGTTTCCATGTGGAAAGGTCTCTTGTTCTAACCTATGAATGACGAGTGGAAATTAAGTTGGGCAAGAGGAAAGAGGAACCTTCCAAATGGTGGATACACCAAAACTATTTTGTTGTGAAGGAATACGTCAGGTACAGAGGCAGAGAGAAGGTGGTGTGGCTAGTGTGAACAGGCTGAGTGGGGAGCATTTGAGATGATGCTAGAGAGATAGGGTAGGGCTGTATTGTGCAAAAGCTTATTAACAACGTCAGAGATTTTTTTTTTTTTTTTAATCACCAAAACAAGGAGAAGTCTCTTAATGTTTTAAGGAGTTTGAGTGTGTTTCTTTATGAAGCATGTGTGTCTTTCTGGGTGTGTCCATGTGATATCTTTATACCTATGGCATAGGTATACCACTCATTGGATGAGTGGTATGATCACATTTTATTAATCCATTTAACAAATACTTGGCACTTATTAAATTTTGATTACTGTTCTATGTACTAGGATGAGATCTGTATAAGACATGTAAGATCTTTGATTTCATGGAAACATACATTCTCATAGGAAATACCAAGAAAAAATAGACAGTTATGAAATGATACAATGTCATGTAGTGACATGTGTTATAAAGAAGATTAAGTAGAGTAAGGGGTTAGAGAATGACCAGTCAAAGTGGTCAGGAAAACCAAAGTTAGCAGATTAGCTATGGGAAGAGCGTGCCAGCCTGGGAAGTGTAGGTGAAAGGCTTCAAGGAAGGTATGAGCTTAGGGTGTTTGAGGAATAGCAAAAATAGCCTATGGAAAAGGCACCATGATGGCACAGGAGCCGAGATGGGTTAATAAGGTAGTCTAGGCTTAGAACTAGAGGCCTTACCTGGTGGATTTATTAGTGTCTTCCCGCCATGAAGCATGGGTCAGGGATTATGGCTAGCAGGGAAGGATATAAGGTTAGATGCAAAGATAGAAGGATGGTGGTTTGTGGAGAAGGAGCAGATTCTAGACAGATTTTTGAAGGGAGAACCAATAAAGCTTGCTGACGGATTGGCTTAGCTATCGAATGTGGATGGAGTGAGGATGGGGAGAAAAACTGACATTTTTTGGGCCTGTGTAACTGGGTGAAGGGTGGAGATACATGCTGAGATGAAGAAGACGGAGAGAAGAGTGGGTCTGAGGAGGGGCGCCTGGGTGGCGCAGTCAGTTAAGTGCCCGACTCTTGGTTTCAGCTCAGGTCCTGATCTCGGGGCTGTGAGATCAAGCTGCATATCTGGTTCCACGCTCAGCGGGGAGTCTGCTTGAGAGTCTCTCCCTCTGCCCCTCCCCTAACTTGCACACATGCTCTGTCTCTCTAAAATAAATTAATCTTTTTTTGAAAAAGAAGAATGGGTCTGCGGAGAAATTAAGTATTCTATCATATTGTGTGTTGGGTATTTTATCATGTTAGAATAGGCATTCAGACATGCCTTTGTGACATCCAAGTAGAGATTAGATTATGAAATTGTATGGGGGTATGGTTTGCATTTAGAAAATATCACTCTGCCTTTGATACAGAACAGATTGTAAGGGAAGTGTTCTTCCTTCCCACCCTACTCTTAGTAACCGTACTGTAGTCAAAGTGTGATTTAAATACACATACTTAAAGGAGGAGGAGGTGGTAGAAGGCGGTGATGTAGTAATAGTGAAGAGTTCCAAACATAACTTGGGTTTCATAGTGGAGTGGTATTGGTTGTCAGCCAAACTAATTTGGTCCTGATTTCCTGATGGAGGAAGAAAATGAGACACCCTCCTCTTTACATTCAGCTATAAAACTCCCTCACAGCCCAGCATGTTAGGCTGCTGACCGTGGCACACACAACCTCTGGTCAGATCCACCTACAATGCAAGGTCGATGATGTCGTTTGGAGTTGGGCAAACTGAGCATTTTGCTCCTCCCCTCCTCCTGATTGATAAAAAGTGTGCTGTTCAATACAGTAGCCACTAGCCGCATCTAGGTATTTAAATTTAATTTAGATCAAAATTAAATGTCAAAAATTCAATTCTTTAGTAACACATTTTATGTGCTCAATAGCTGTATGAGACTAGTGGGTTACCATACTGGACAAGGCAGACATATATTATTTTTATCATCATAGAAAGTTCTTTGGACCACTCTGGTGTTGAGAGAAATAGATTGGAGAATAGACTGATTTCTGTCTTTTCAGTTCAACTGTCTACGCACACTACATGCAAATGTTTCTTTTGCGTGTAGAATCCAGTCTGGATCTAGACTTAAGTGAGAGTTTATGATAGGGACTATCCAGTAAATTGGAGCCATATATTCCTGTATTTTTCCTATAGGGGTTTTACCTTTAGAGTACTAACTACACACACACACACACACACACACACACACACATAGAGACATGCCGTGTCATATAACAAAACACCAAAGCATTGCTCTTCCAAACTGAGGCCTGGGAACATGGCTCCTACATCAGGTCAAAGAAACACAATGAAAGCTAGAGCTGGTCAAAGCTTGTCCATTCTATTTAGGTTCTCAGAAATGTACTTTCTATTCCTTTTGTCCCAGTTTGATGAAGCTTTGCCACTACAGCAAATTATGTAAGTTGTAAACAAAGAACTACATCATTATGAGCAGAACCTAACGTAATATCAGCCTTTACTTGTCTTTTATAAACCTTTTATGAACAGCAGTGCCTTACAGAAAACCAGCACAATTGTTCTAAAGAAAACTCTTTCATTCTGCACACTAACTAGTACCAGAAGAAAGGACACCCTAGCACACAATGAATTGTATTGAAATAGAAAAATATGTGAAGCAAGGCTGCCCAATTATTTATCTTTCATTAAGGGAGAAAATCACACATAATTATCTCTGGTAAATGAACATGTTTGTGAAAGTTTGCATTGGGCTCAGAAATAATAACCATAAAAAATTCTCCATTTAATCAAGTTAAAATAACTGTCTGTTTTTATGTAAATTTTAGGAAAGAGACTTCTGATTGAGCAAAAGTGCATTGAAAGGAGAGTGTAAATAGCCCTCTGAGCCCTGCTTGATCATCAGTAGGGATGGCTCACCATGGATCTCCACAGCCAAGTGGAATAGCTCATCCAGGCTGAAGGTAGTTTTCTATCCCTGTAACTTCATTACTGAGCAATTACAATGTGTAGCTTTATAATTCATGCATAAGCAAGTAACAATTGAATGCTTTTTAGCTAGAGAGACTTGGAATCCCATGCCCAGAAAGGAAGCAGATATGCAACCCTTAGCGGTTTTATTCATTTGTGTTTGCATGTGTGTGTGCATGTTTTGCAAAATTAAATAAGATGTGCCAGACAAAGATCCCAAAGAAGAATTTGCATTTCAGCATGGAGATAATGTGCAGGTGTCATCTCAGATTTTGTAGTCAGGAGCAAAAGTCTCAGCCAACCAACCTGAGAACTTTCAAATTTTAGTACAGAATTACTTTTGGTTCTAAAGATAAGCTTATGAGTATTCAGGAAGCAAGGGCATGCCAAATCAAGTTTCCTTTGCTGTTTTAGAGAAACTCCCGTTTTTGTTTGTTTTGTTTTTAGTTTTTCAGGAGCAAACTGCTCAGTCTGTAAAATATTCCTGGCAGAACTTCTGAATAGACATCTCCTGGTATTTTCATTGACGAATCTTGTCACCCTAGAAAGAATGAAAATAGGCTCCATGTCTTTGCTATTCTAGGAGAGACTTGGTATAGAATGGAAGATTTCTTGTTATTCTAGTGTGATCTAGTGGAAGTTTTTACAGACTCTGAGATTTAGAAACCCACCTTAGAAGCAACCTGGCTGCCTCTGATCACTGAATTCTTTTCTATTATTCATCGTTGCTTCAAGACCTCATACAAATTTTTACAAGTACGATTGTGTTAGTTAATGATGAAGTCACCTCCATCTTATTCTGCTTCTGAACAGAGGTCCAGATGACCATTTTATAGACAGCATTTTTAAAAATATTTTTATTTATTTATTTGAGAGAGAGAGAGAGAGAGAAAGAGAGAGAGAGCATGAGAGGGGGGAGGGTCAGAGGGAGAAGCAGACTCCCCACTAAGCAGGGAGCCCGATGCAGGACTCAATCCCGGGACTCCGGGATCATGACCTGAGCCGAAGGCAGTCGCTTAACCAACTGAGCCACCCAGGCGCCCCTAGACAGTATTTTTTAAGAAAATGTGTGCATTGTTTTACAAAATCATATCTCAGGGTTCTATTTCATTCATCTTATTTATTTGTTTGGCTTGGGAGATCTTTTAGACCTTCCTCCTGTTCTCACTGCTTCTCAACTTACAGAGATCACCTGAGTTCACGGTTATTGTTTGTCAAAAGGAGAGAGAATCTTGGGAGCCACACTGGTACACTTTGAGCTCTCACTGATTTTGCCCCCATAGATTATTTAGATTTACAGGTTTTCCTTCACTCTGCTTTCAAAGGTCTAAAAATACCAATTACCAATACCAAAGATTTAGAAGTACAAATTTCTTCATAGAACTGTAGAATGCCAGAGCTGGGGGAAAAAAAACAAAAAACAACACGAACTGAAAGATAATCAAGTCTGTCTCCTTATGTTCTAAAGATGAAGAAATGGTGATTTACACACAGATGGAATTTGTGATCCTCAAAAGTGAGTCCAAGTTTTGGGTGTCTGAATTGGGTCCTCATTGTCTACATCCCGAACCCCCCGATGTGATTTTCCTGCAGTGTTTAGTGTCTGGCTTAACTTCTCTCTTCCTAGGTGGAGTTGCAAACATTACCCAGTGGGGTATGATGCTTTTCTTGTGTGCCCTGCACTCATCGCTGAACCTTACTGGCCTTTTGTGGCTACCGCCCTCTAAGAGTGTGACAGCCCATTTCCGTCTGTGAGCCTCTGTGACATCTGTTTTCCCAGCCATCATTTTCCTTCTTCTGTCTCTGCGCCTGGGAGTTTATCTGAAATCTGTTCTCAGGATAAACTAGTCAGGCTATAAATTCCCCTTATAGGAATTTTGGACAGGAACAGCCTGACTTATCTTAGAACTTTGTCACATCAGAGAATTAGAAAATGTGCTTCATCTTCTCACAGGAGGCATTCCTCAGCATTTTTAGCAGGAAAAATAAATAAGTTTTTAGCATTTCTCAGGCACTTTTTCTGCTTTCTCTTCTAACTTTTTAGGAAGTGATCCACTTCCTAGATTATCATGCACATACAGTATTAGTAATAATAAATCATAATGAGGAGGAGGATTTGGAATGATTTTGGGTGATACCTCACGAAGAGAATCAAGGAGCCCAACTAGGACCTAGGATCTGAACGTATAATTAATACTGGTAAAGATGGATTGGGTAATTTTCCACCTTGAATTGATCTTACCTTCTCAGAACCTGCCTGGCTAGGAGCAGAAGTTGGAAAGCAGAGGGGCTTCCTGTCTGTGATCCATGAGGTGAGCAGTAGGAGAGGGGGACAAACCCAAGCAAGGGTCCTCCTGCAAGAAGTTACTCTGCCCCACCAGCAGCTGTACACTAATGGAATGAGGCTTCTCCTAGTTGTCCTGGTCAGGCAAGTATCTCTTCTCAGGAGGAATGAGTAAGGCCCAAAAGGAATGTCAACAGTTTTTTGGGGGGTATTTCAGAGAAGTGGGAAATAATGACGGAGCTATCCATTAATGTGTGGAATCAGGGATATAGAAAGCAAATTTTTCTAAAAAAAAAAAAAAAGCTTCTTTCTAAATACTAATTAGTAAAAACTGAAGTTGAAGAGAAGATAAGAAACTTCTCTTTAAGTTACATCTCTCATGCAGTGTCAAAATCTTTCTTTCTGGGAGGTTGTAAACAAGGGGAGTGTCCAGGACTATTTTTGTTTTTTCTTATGGATGGGAATGGATGCAGTGCATGGATGGAATCTCTTAGTGCATGATTTCAATGTCACACCAGAAGCCAGGTACCTAAATGCAGGAAATTATGGGTCATGTGTTTTTTAAATTGTGAATTTATGCTTATGCTGGCAGAGTTGAAGTAAGAGCTTTTTCCTTCCCACCCCCCAAAAGATCATTTTTTTTTTTTTCCTGGAAGAATAGACTTGGAAGAGCTGAACTATCCAACTGTGTCACTACATCAATCTTGTGTCACTGTACTAAAACATGCACAACCCTTCTTCTAAACAATGCTTGTATGGGCTTGCATTTAAGTATGCCCACCATGCTTATTTATCTGCTAATTTGGAAGGAGGTAGCCTGAGTGCTTGTCAAACTTTAAGATGCATACAAATACCTGGGTGTCAACAACTGTGAAGCATCTGAGATTTTATCTTACTTTCAGGCAAAGAAGTTAGCCTTGCCCAGTTTCATTTGTGCTGGCAGAAGACATGAGGCTCATGGTCCAGAGACAAAAGAATTTATTACTCCCTATCCAGCAGGCAGCATGAGGTTTATGTTCACATTGGTTCTCTCTTGCTCTTCAAGTTCTGTGGGGCAATGCAGAGTGGTCCAGGGGAGGCTGCTGTGAAGGCTCTGAGTTTACATCAACGCTGAGTAACCTGAAATGTAGGAAATCTTAATCTTTGGAAGAGAAGCAAACAAATCTGCTCTACTGTTGCCCTGAAGGGAGACATTACCTTTATTAACCTCAAGAGCAAACATATTTACCCTTCTACTCTGGAGGGAGATACTGTCCCTGTTTTCCAAGATTGTGTGCTATAAAAGATCCTTGAAAACAAAAATCTCTCAATGCTTCTGCTCAGAAGACATGATGTATGAGATACCCATGAAGAAAAATCTCCCACAATGGGATCTTGTTTAAATAAAAATTCTGGTTCAGTTGGTCTGGGGTGGTATTTGAAATTCTGCATTGGTCACAAGCTCCCAGGTGATGCCAGTGATCAAAAGCCAGTGAGGTAGTAGGCACATTTATTGGCCTCTCTAACCTAGCATAGGGTCTTGATTTTAATATGTAGCAAAACAAACAAACAAAAAAAGATTCTGTCATGATGATGCCCTGGAACAAAATTAACTGATACCTCTCTTCTCCTAAGGTACAATGGCACGCTACAGGTTAGCCATTCCCATCCCTTCCAACCCCCACCCTCTCTGTGTCACATACATTATATAGCTATACAGAAATCCTAACCACACACACACAGACACACACACACACACACACAGACACAAACACACAGGAAATAGCACATTTAATGTAGTAAACTTAGAACATTGTAGAATGCCCACATATTTCTGCCATCATAACAACTCTTTGTTATTTGGGATTGAAGGAGAAAATTTTGTTCTATGGTTAAAAGCATAGTCTCCAGAGCCAAACTACTAGACTATCATCAAATTCGGATGTTGCCATTTAGTAGATTTGTGACCTTCGGCTAGTTACTAATCTTCACGACTCGATTTCTGCATTTGAAAAATTGAAATGATATAATCCGGTGTCAAGTGTGTGGAAAAAATGCTGACCCCCTAATAATAGCTACATAAATGCTATTAATATTGCTAGTTCCACTAACACTCTTTTTAGTTTGCTGTATTCCTTCAAACTAAATTATGAAATGAATTGGCAAAAGAATGTAGTCTTTTGCAGAACAATACTAAAATTGAAGTTTATGATATTAAGAATTTGTTATCTGATAAATTATAGTTCTCACCAATATCATGTTATGTTATTGAAGACCCAGCAGCTCCACATTTCTAGTCATTATAAAAGTAGAAGAATGCTCTACACTACAGAAATTGGAAATATATTCATTGTATGAAATATCACAGTCTAAATATATAATTAATGTACCTTCAGTACATTAATTATATATTAAGTTTAATGCTTTCGAGTACCATAAATACACATACAGTTATTCTATGTCATAACATTGATCTAAAGTTAATATACAGTTGAGCTGAATAAACATTTAATATTTTTACTGTCCCTTAATTTTCTGTACAATTCATTTCAACTTAGCAAATATAGATGAATGTCTCTTACTTGGCAGTTGTATTACTAGGCGCTAGGGATATAGAAACAGGTAAGATCCTGGGGCGCCTGGGTGGCTCACTTGGTTAAGCGACTGCCTTTGGCTCAGGTCATGATCCTGGAGTCCCAGGATCGAGTCCCGCATCGGGCTCCCTGCTCAGCAGGGAGTCTGCTTCTCCCTCTGGCCCTCCCCCTTCTCATGCTCTCTCTCAAATAAATAAATAAAATCTTAAAAAAAAAAAAAAGAAACAGGTAAGATCCAGCCCTTAATGCCCTCATACCCTAATGGAGGGGAAAAGTACACATTATAATATGATTATTCAATTACTATATCTATAATATAATAACTCTCAGAACCCTGGGCCAAGCTCAATAACTTTTGGTTTCCTAATACATGAAGTACATCAGGATTTGAAAGAACTGGGGCTCTTTTTTTCTCTCAAAAACATTCTCTAGAGGAAATATGCCTTTCCTTTTGGCTATTTGCTCTATGCAGAGTATAAATGAATCATTCATTAATTCACAAAATGTATTAAGTATTCTCCTGTGTGTCAGGTATCTAGAGGAGGCACCAGAAAAAAAAAAAATTGTGGTTTACGCCCTCAAAGAACCACAATGCACAGGGAAGGAAGACAAATAAACAATAGGTTGCAATGATGTTTGATGCATCGGTGACAGGTAATGCCCAGGTGGCAAGGGAGGTATGCCTTTTAGACCATGCTGAGGCTTGCTGCTGCTTTTTTCTTTTCTTTCATTTTATTTTTGAGGTAGGAGAGTATTGAAAATATATTTGCCTTTATTATCCATTTTTGTTTTATTTTCAGTAACTGTTTATTTCTGTCTATCGCTCCCTTCAGTTTCTGCTGCATTATTCCTCTTTGCTTACTGATTTCCAAGGTTTTTATCTTGATTACACTGCAGTGTCATTGAAAAATTTAATAAAAGAGATAGGGATAGCGTTTATGGGTAGACATGACCTTTTGGTAATTTATCATTAGTTTATCATGTTTTCCTATCCTACAAATGAATGCTTGTCTCAAAAAAACATGAAGCGATTCAGAGGTATAGAGTAAGAAACCGAGTCCCCTCCTGTTTGACTCCCGCAGTCCCACTTTCCAGATGAAAACATTTTACATTTTTTTGTGTTTGTTTCAAGAATTTTTATAAGCATAATCAAGAATATATTCAGAGAGCTATAAGTTTTTAAAATGGAATACTAACTCTTTAGTACCAATTGATTGCTTTTTCTGTTTAATGAAATCTTAGGTTTCTTTTATCACTACACATAAATTTATATCATTCATTCTGTTTTTGTAAAAAAATACATATCACTTACAAGCATCAGTGATCTGTACAGAAAACATTGCTTATGATTGTCAGTGTTTTATAGGATGAATTTTCGGAAGTGATATTGATGGTTCAAAGGATATGTACATTTAAAACTTTATTAGATTCCACCAAAATATCTTCCAAAAAGATAGTGCCAATTTATGCTCCCAATAAAAATGTTATGAAAGTTTCCCTTTCCACCCATACTTATAACATTGTCCATATTAAGCTTTCTTTTACTAAACTGAAAGATAAAAATTGGTATCACAAGTTGTTGATGTGCAAGGCTGTGTGTGTGTGTGTGTGTGTGTGTGTGTGTGTGTGTGTGTGTGTGTTGGGGGGAGGTGTTGCCTAATCATATCCTTAACCCCCTTTTTAAGTTGAATTGTTTGTTTAATTTTATATTTATTTATTCATATTTGTGATAACCCATTTTTAAGGACCAGCCTGTGGGCTTCAAAAATCCATAGATGGTTTAAGGGATGGAATTAAGTTTTTCACTGTTTTTCAGATAAGGAGATTGAGAGTAGAGCACTTGGGGAAGAAATAGAGTAGAAGCCACACAAGGTAATGGCTGTACATAATGGCAACATTCTTTCACTTTTGCCAGACAGCTAAGGCCCTACTCATTCAGTCAAGAACATCCTTTTAAAGAAGTAATAAAGTTGAAACTCATTTTCCCTTTAAAGCTTAATAGGATACTCTTTTTCACCTTTTGTGGACTTTAAATTTAGGTATTTAGACTTTTTTTTCTTCCTGTCCATGTATGTAGCTTCCCTGCTGTACTATACAAGATCAGCAAAACACATTGAGGATATTTAAAGATAGTCAGGCTTGTGACCTCTGGACATATGAATAGATCATTTTTATATATTTATGGATAACTCTCTCTTCCAAAATAAAGTTTTGCATTTTCAGATTTGTTGAAGTAGTTAATTCAGGGGTACTAACAAGTTTCAGTAAAAATATTATGCTTGTTTATATGTGTTCATTCTGGAATATATTGAACAATATAAACTGTCTTTGAGACAATAACACTATATAATTATAAACATATGTATAGTGATTATCATATAAAGACAGATATTTAAATAGATATATTAAAGCTGTGAATAATTTTATTCCAGAATATTTGGCAGAGATGAATTTAAACTGAAAATTTTAGTGCAAACTAATTAGAAAGTAACCTTTACAACATATATTTAGAAATTAAACTGTTTTAAGAAATTTAGCTTGACTTAGTATTTTGCAGAACAGCTATTTTAGATACTGTCTTTGTTGATTGATAGGATCCTCTCTTTAAAGGTACCAGATATGCATATTGTTTTGAAGTTCTCAGAAGAAATTTACTCAAGTCTAGTAGTTGAATCTCCCTGTATAGAGAGATATTTCTGGTCTAGCATTGATAAGCTTATCTTAACTTGCTACTCGAGAAGTAATGTTAGTTTAAAATGTAAGCCCCTTAAAGGCAGAGACTTTGTCTATTTTCTCTTATTTCCCCAGCATTTATATTTGGTACTTCAGAGCTCAATAAATCTGTTGAATGAAGAAAAGAAAAAAGAAAAGAAAAATGATGACAATAAGTTTGAAGAAATAGACTCACATGATCAGAATACGATTCCCTTTAATGAAATAAACTATCAGATTTTTGCAAGGGCACCATTATTTTTAAAGAAGAGAGATCATAGGGCACCTGGGTGGCTCAGTTGGTTTGGCGACTGCCTTCGGCTCAGGTCATGATCCCGGGGTCCTGGGATGGAGTCCCACACTGGGCTCCCTGCTCAGCAGGGAGTCCGCTTCTCCCTCTGACCCTCCCCCCTCTAGTGCTCTCTCACTCTCTCTCTCTCTCTAAATAAATAAATAAAATCTTTAAAAAAAAGAGAGAGATCATATACTAAATATAGTTTTTACTAGTTCTTTAGTGGTGACAGATTGGATAATATGCATTTTATTTTCAGTGTTTCTTCAAAAATAGACAAATGATATTTTAATACAAATGCAGAAAAGTGAAAGAAAAACCTATTTTTTTTCTTATTCCTCATTTAAAATCATTCTGTCTTATGAAAAACAGTATGTGTCTTCCTTGAGCTGATTGATGCAGAAAATATTTTGATGGTTTATATCAATAAAAGGAGAGAACACATTGTAGTCTCAATTTTTAATTTGTATAACAGACAATGGCTATAATCAAAACAGAGAAATACCACTCTTGTCACTGAGTAGAGTCAAAAAATTACTTTCATCCTCATTTGTCTTCATTAGTTAATATAGCACAAAAGAGTTATTCTGAGTTTGGAGACACGCATAATTTCAAGGTAACTATAAGACACCAAATATTATTTCTGGTGCATATTCTTTGTTTTTGAGTTAGAAGGCTTAGAAATGCAGGACAATAGGGTACGGTGGTTTAGATGAATACTTCTCAAACTTTAATACACTTATAAATCACCACCTGTGAGTAGGTTTAGCGGGGCAGAGCTGGGATTCTTTAATTCTGACAAGCTTTCAGGAGATGCTGATGCTGTCAGATTGTGAACTATACTTTGAGTAGAAAACCTTTGGACCACTTTTTACACTGGCGCCCAACTATGTACTCTAACACTTGCCCAAATGGGAACCTGGGTAAATTAGACCGTGCCTCATTTTCCAATCTGTAAAGTGGATGTATTTCCCTCATAGGGTTATTGTAAGGGTTGCATGAAGAAGATACAAGAAAAAAATTCTTGTAACAGTCCCTGAGAGGTGTTAAAAAACCAAACAAACAAAACAAAATTTAAGTATATCTGAAGATCTAATTGGCTTTAATAAGCAGTTCGTTGAATCGGGCAACATCCCATCTACCAAGTAGAAGGGAACTTGGAGAAGTTGTACAAAATGGAAGGTGTTTTTAGGAAGGAAGGTCAGGCAAGAAGTTACTAACAAAAGAAAAGAAAGGATTGTTTCAGGCAAGGTCACCTTCCCTTAGGGGGAAGGGCAGGGGGTCTCCTTAGGTGGATTACATCATCTACCTTTGAGGGGTGGAGAGGGCCCATGAAACACTTTACCGCACCGGTGCTGACCAGAAAATTCTAGATTGATTGGTTTTAAAAGTCCACTCCTGGAGAGGTTGAAACGGCAGTTAAGTCTTTTTTGCCATCCTGCAGGCAACGAACTCTGCCTTGGGCCGGTGGCTTTCTTTTTAACACAGGCAGTAGAAATTCTGGCAGCTGTTTTAATTTTTATTTATTCCTACATAAGCAATAATATGTTATCAGATACAGAAATCATCATCAGAGACTTGAGAAATAATCTCAGGGAAGTTTTACAGTGTAAGCGTCCGGACTGGCTACATGACAGAGGAAAGAGCGTTTATCCTGGCGGGCATACTGGTGTTTTGTGCCACCATGCCATTGCGCCCTATAATTGATCTTTTAACGATACAAGTGTCTCTACAGATGTATAAAAACTTTTTTTTTTGAAGGCAAATAATACTTTGTCAGCTAGAAACCCCTGATTTCCTTCCCCATGATGTCAGAGCAATTTGCTATCATGCTATTATTTGCTACAATAGCAAAACATGTCTACCCTTAAAAGAATAAGCAATGTCTCTTCCACTGAATTTTCTTTGCACAAGGTGGAGAGAAAAAAAAAAAAGATGGATGGGATTCAACTTCAACCTCCTGCAGCTCATGCATTGATGGTCTTTGCTGGCAGGAATGTTGTTGAACATGAATGAAGCACGCATGGGAAGATAGAAAAAGTGGCTTAGGAAAAACACAGCTCCTTTGCAGCCAGATGCTACTCTGGCTCAGGGATATATCATGTCACTGTTGGAAAAAGCATTTGTGTTCACGTGCCTGAATAAATCTAAAGACCATATAGAACAAAAGCTACTTAAAAAAAAAAAATCTTTTTGTACCAGCAACTGGTGTTGCTCTCCAGAAAAGATTACTGTAGCTGTTCCTATCCTAGGGATTTTTCTTTTTTATAGCCTGGATAATGAATTTAACAATTACTAAATAATTATTCTGGGTTGGGTACTATATTTGTCATTGAGGGAGCTCCAGATACAGATAAAGCAAAGATCATCTTGCCAGGAACTCATAATTTAGAAGAGAGCGTAAGGTTGATCACATATAGTCAAATCCAAGGGGTCTACAATGAGATCTGTATTAAATGAAAGGTTACTGTTATTCTGAGAAGGGAGACATTCCTGTCAGTGGATTCTCCTTTAAGGAAGTTAGCCTTAAACTCTGCCTAGAAGATTAGAAAGGATTTTAATATACAAGCAGAGAAGGGCTTATCAGATAGGCATGGACGTATAGAAGAGCAAATAGTGGGGAAACTCAGGAGTCAACACATTCACTTTTGACCTCAGTGTCAGTTGTATAATTGATAATGGTGGAAGGGGAGAGGGTGTTTTAGGGTGGGTCATGAGGGACTTGACTAGCTGTGCTAAAGAATTTGGACTGTTTCTCTTCTGGAGGAAATGGGGAGACCCTGAAGGTTTGTACACAGAGAAGTGACATATCAGAATTGTGTTTCCTGGACATGACCATGATGAACTGGTGGATCTGGGACAAAGATATGTGGAAACACAGGAGAGAAAAGCAGGATCATCTGTGGCTGGAGGCCTCTTCTTGCTTGATGATGTGTCAGAAGGCTGAGATGAAATAACCCCCAGTTACCTCATAAATCTACTTTCCATGTAACCTAGATGTCATATCTATTCAACTCTATGATTAAAATCTATTTTCTCCACTTGTCAGCACCATAGACTAAATATTGGTAGCCACAGAAGCTACGGTGTGAGTGCCACATGAGAAATGGTAATGCTGTATTCTGAACACAGACAGAAGCTTGACTTTTGGCCAGATCTCAAGAATGAAGAACATTGACTTTGACACAACACATTGTGTTTCTAATGATAACAACAGCAAGGGAAATTATTTCAATTAACCAAAATTGATGGAAGCCAGAGGGGAGATTGAAAATGAATAAAATAGTGAACAGATAAGAAAATTTAAAGAATAGTTAGGACATTGAAAGCCCCCCCCCCTTTTCTTTTGTTTTGGTATCATCAACCCAATATTAACCTAAAGTATAGAAATATTTGTTTACTTCCTCAAAAAAAGGGTTCTAAATTTGGAATCAGAGAAATTATCAATGAAATATATATAATTGCAAAAAGCATTCAGGGATGTCTTCCAGTTGGTCCTCAAAACAATTCTATTTCATAGTTGTAATTGTCTTTGTATTTACAGGTGGAAAACAGTCCCAGAGAGATGATTTATTTTCCATGTTCATACAGTTAGAAAGCAGCAAAACCAAAGCTAGAACCAGTATCCATGTGATGTAAATCCCATCTTTAAACTCTTCACTGATGTTACTGTTAAGTTCCATTAACCTATTTTACAAAAGAATTACAAAGCAGGGTTCTTTCAGTCATTGAATTTGAAGTCAGAAAACCCAAGTTTATATTTAGGCTCTGCTCCTGAACTGACTTGGTGTGATCGTATATGAATTGCTGATTATGTTTGGACTTCGTTGTAAGATCTTGATATTTGTTACCTGCCTTGTGGCTGTTGCTAGAGTAATGGAAAATCTCAACACGATGTAAACTGATCTTGCAGTCTTGAAGCAATGTGTAAGGTATGCTTAATATTACTTAATATTGATTTTTATTTTTTTTAAATTTTTTAAAGATTTTATTTATTTAATTGACAGAGAGACAGCGAGAGAGGGAACACAAGCAGGGGGAGGGTCAGAGGGAGAAGCAGGCTTCCCGTAGAGCAGGGAGCCCGATGCGGGGCTCGATCCCAAGACCCTGGGATCATGACCTGAGCCGAAGGCAGACGCTTAACGACTGAGCCACCCAGGCACCCTTCTTAATATCAATTTTTAGTAATTAATTAAACATTAATGATGGTAATAAAGTATTTGGGCTTTGGGAGCCTTGTATTTTACTCTTGGCACATTCCTCTTAGTTCTTGTGTTTAAATGAACATGGTTATTTTCATCTGTCCATAATATACACAGTGTCAGCTTAGAAGTAGAAGACCAACTGTAAATCATACCTAAGAAGCAGGTTAGGATAATGGCAGACATTTGGGTTTTAAGTTCCACAGACCTGGTTTGATTTTCCACCCAGACACCCCCACCCCATCCCTGGCTGTATGTAAGGATGCAAATTACTTAACTTGAAATATTTCCATAATTACAAAATGATGATATTGAAAATATGTATTTGACATTATTATGGGGATCTGAGAACCTGTACATAAAACACCTGGCAAATAGTGAGTGCCCAGTGAAAGACAGATACTATTATGATTATTAAATTAATTTTTCCACTTGATTCCTTTGTGTAGATGAAAACTTCACAGTGACATAGGAAAGGAGATAGTTTTGGCAAATAATAATTTATTTTCCTTCTGAAAATTCAGCAACAACAAAGGTGATTACCAGGGTGGAAAAAGAAAATCACAAAATCCACACTCCCAGGTCATTTCTCTTACTCTTCTGTGAGTGCGGGGGAACGTGAAATTATATACTTCCAAGAAAGTGGGCAGTGAGCTCCTGTGATTGAAGTCCTTACTATAAAACCCTCTTATATTCAGGTACACAAGATGATAAGATGTTATTGCTCATTGCCTATTAAACTCAGAGGTACTTAGGAAGTTTGTATATTGGTTAAGTTGTAGTCTATAATGGGATTCATACTCAAAAATAATGTGAAAGGAAGCAATGAACAATAAAACTATAGCAAAAGATAATCTTCTTTTGATGATTGTTCATCAAAGCAATCAGGGTCTGAGAATCCTAAACTGAATAGTCTGAGGTCAGACCACTCAGTTTCTTCTGGCTTTTTCTGTGCTAGTTGCATGAAGTAGGACCATTTGACAAGACTTCAGCTTCTTCATCTGGTTAAAAAATAATAAAAGCTACTAATAGCTGCCTCCCATGTTTGTAAAGATTAATAAGATCATTTATGTAAAGTGTATCTTACAATGGTCAGCACAGAATAAGCATGTAAAAGTGCAATTATTCCTACTGTGGTCAGGGATATCAGCCATCATTGTGGGGTCTGTTGTCCTGTCGAAGACACCAGACCCTGGCTGACTCTGCTCTGACTTAAATATCCCTTCCTGCATGATTCACAGCTGTTGGCTTCTTTGCCATTTTTAAAATCCTTCTTTCCAAAATGGACTAGAATCCATCCTGGTTGTTTGAAATTTCTTGTTCTTCGACTGCAAATGAATGACAGTTTTCTACTTCGGCCTCTAAATGCCTCAGCTTGTTTTCAGTAACAAATTTAGGATATTTAACCAGTGGAAGCCAGTTTACAAAAGCAACATCAACTTCGTTTTTGAGATGGACCTTAAAATTTTCACCCCTGGTTTCTCTGCATGCCAGAGTGCACACTTCTCTGGGCAAATCTCATTTTCTTTTGACAATCCAAAGGCACAAATTTGCAAGCCGCTTTCAAAATTTTGCTTCATTACACTTAATCCTTTTTGGAATCATACTAAACTATTGGCTTTGACAATTTCCTCTGGGACCTAGTTCCATGGGCTAACTTGGCTTTATGCAGAGAAGTATCTCTTTTTATCTGTTCTTAATTTCTTGCTTCTTAATGCTTTTGTGTCTTCTTAAAAAAGAGCATCTAATTTATATTTTCTGTACCACTGATTCATCTTATAATGAAACCTTGATGTGACTAAAGGGACATAAGCATTGATATCTGCATTACTTTTTAATATTGATATTCTATCGATATATTAAGAAAACATGTGAAAATAGCATATTCTACAATTTATTGATAAATTGGACACTAGAGACTCGTTGTTAAGTTTGTTATTTGGAATATGGGATGGAATTTCCATAATAATTTAAGAAATAGTGATTAAATATAGTTTAGTTGAATTAAATACATGGTTATGTCTCTGTATCAGGCTCTGTGTCCTGTTCACTATTTTGAGGACATAATCTCAGATGTCATGAACTCTACCATACACCTGTTAATAATAAGATAAATAATAGCTACCATTGACTGAGGACTTAGGCTAAATACCCGTCTAAACATTATATATACATTATCTCATTTATCCTTCACAAGTGACTGGTGAAATAGATACAGTTGTTACACTTATTTATAAACAAAGAACCAAGGCTTACAGATACTTAGTGTCTTGCTTGAATTCAGAAAGCCAGAGAGTGGCAGAGTCCTTATTTGAAACCAGGCCTGCCACACCTCAAAATTCATGAATTTTTTCACCTTACTACATTTAAGTGGTACTGTTTATGTCTTATGTTCCCACTTATAAACAACCCTATTGGCTACGTGGATATATGTAAGCCAACTAACTGACTACCATGGGCATTATTACTTTCTTCAACTGTGTCCTTCAATAACATAGCAACTCCACAGTGTAGAAGTCAGCAAGGGCTCCTTCCAACCTCAGACCTAAAAGTAAGCCTGCTGACCTCACTACCAATAGCGATGGCAAGAACAGGCATGTCAGTGGAAGGGGGCAAGTTGTTGATGTCCCATTTAAAATCAGTCCCTTCCCTCTAAGAGGAGGCTCGTCCTCTGCGCACAAATAGATGGAAGGAGTCTGGGCCTTCAGACATGGATTGGCTCACCCTCTTACTCTATATTGAGATTAAATTAGAATTTTGGGAAGGAAATTATGAATGGGAAAGGATTTTAAAGAAGAAAAGGCTAACCAAAGAAAGACTACAATGGACAGAAATTATGAGAATAGGGGAGGAATTTCTGAAAAGAACAGCAAACATTAAAGCAAAACAAAAGAAACTTTCCTAAAAATATCCCCAGCCAGATGGATTTGTGTTTTTTATTGAGAAGACATTAGCACTGCAAGTAAAAATCTCATGGCTTTCTAGTTTTGACTCAGATTCAAGGTGTTTAAAGATGAGAAGACAAGCATGATGGGACAGATTCTAAGAAATTAAGTTATTCTTCAAATACATAGGGTGGCATGGTGAATAGACTCTTGAGGCTAAGGAGTGCCTAACACCTCTGTTTTGGAAGCTTCAGGAGTCAAACAGGATGGAATCATTTTCCAAGCAAAGCTTGATAACTACACACATTTTAAAGTGGCAGAACAAATCGAATATTTTCCTAATGCAGTGTGACTAGGCTAATCTGTGGAACCTTTTATTTATGTCTAGATTATACAAACCTATGATTCCGTCATTAGAAATTGTCTGAATAATTACTAAAACATAAAAGCTGCATCATGATTAAAACATGAAATATAGAGGATGTTTATCAGAAAATTATCCAGGTCTCTTTGAACTTATAATTCCACAAGAATAGATTTCTTCTAAGATTACCTCCTGGGGAAAGCATGACTGTCTAATCATAATGAAAGTCTTCCTTCCTATGTTTACCCAGTTGACTGATGTGGTTTTCAGAAAATCAGACAATTCAGAAGCTGTGAAAACACAAAAATAAACAGTAAGTTTGTAAAATGTCTTAAATGATTTTCACTTTATTTAAAAGATCAGTGTCTGAATTTGAAGTAGTTATACACATTTTTTTGTTGTTGTAATGCTTTGTGTTAATCTAGCATGAATAAACTCTATGAAAGAAAAGGCAGTTAAATAAGAACATTTTTAAATGAATATCCCATTTGGTGAAAGTATTTAAATGAAAACCCTGAGTCCAGACTAGTTAGTTAGATGTGTCCCTGTGAAATTGTTTCAGAGAGTATAAAACTCACAGAATTGCAAAACTGGAAAATCTTGGAGATTATTTTAAGCTGCTTATTTTTACAAACAAGAAAACTGAAATGAGAAATTATGACATCCAGACGATAGAAATGGGAACAACTCTTCTAGAGGCCATTGTGTGCAAACTCAACTTATGGTTCTCTTTTTCTTCCTATAATTATTCTGTATAATTGCCCTTCCGATGAAGAAAAAAATTCTGCCTTTACTCATCACTTACAAGAGATACAAAATAGTTAACCGACAGGGCAAATGTTTTTTAAAAAAATATATATTAATAAAGTGATGATGTAGGTATTCTATTTTTTTTATTGTATTGGAGGACACCTGGTTTTACTAAATAAGAGATGTGGCCGGCTTTGTGTGGCCCATATATTCTACGTATATTCTCTTCTCTGTGAAGCAGCAATAACAAATATCAGGTCGAATTATCGTGTTTCTAGAGACTCGCTGATGGCTACCTCGTTGCACTCAGAGGTATCTTCTTAAGCAAGTCTAACCCATGAACTAGTCATAAAGGAAAACATTCATAGTAAGGCTAACTCAACAGGAAAATAAAAAGAGGGACTAGATTATCTAAATGGGGTTGAAAGAAATTGGCCCTTGTCTCTCTGTGGATGTGCCTCAGGAATTTGTGTTTCCGAGCCCGTTAGTCTGATGGAGGTTTGTCTGGGATTCACCGTGTTTGAGTTGGGCTTGAACAATACTTGAAATGCAAGTGTAACTACCTTTGAAAAATACCTTTTCTGCAGGCATGAGTCTTGAAACCGTTGTCTGGTGAACAACAGGCTGTTCAAAGCAGTGCAGCTTGTGACTAATGAATGGTTGAACACTACATAAAAAACTAATGATGTACCATATGTTGGCTAACTGACGATATAAAAAAATAAAGTAAAACAAAAAAGAAAAACATGATAGTACATGGTAAAATGACAAAATACAAATCATCTTCTTAAAAAAAGCAAGTCAAAATGTCGATAAACAGCCCAGGGATGAACTTGTCAGTTTACAGCCATATGATTTAACTGGACCAATTGGACTAAAGCAGTCACACAACTTAACTGACATCCCAGGCCTAATAATGATTTAAGGCTTTTTTAGTATGTGTTACTTAAAAAAAAAAAAAAAAAATCCTGTACTGGTTCCTGTCCCTGAAAACTGCATCCCACGAGGCCTAACCCCTCTGTGTTTGATTAGGGTTTTCCCACATCCCCTAGCACTAAATTCAGATGATTATGTAGTAGGTCTCAAAGTCTTTATTGTTCCCTATCAGCTCAAAACAAACCTTAGATAGTCTAATGTTCTATCATTGCATTCTAAGTGGGATTTTTATGTATCACCCATGTATATATCCTTGCATGTCTTCAATTATTGAATAATTAGGTAATTAGTGTCTTGCATGTATTATACAGTGAAGGAATTCTTAGTGAGTTATTAAGGAAGTGTCTAGGATGCTTAAGTGATATTTGGAGAAAATTGGTTGAGATTTTGGAATAGTCTGGGAATGCATTATTTTTCACATTTAAAATAATGGAACAAAGGCTCCTATTATTCAAAAATTTGATATCCAACCCATTTTCAGAATTGGTTTAATTCAGATAACAAGGAATGCCTATATTAGCAAATTGAATTAAATTATACACAAGTATAATACGCCAGTAAATCACGACCAGTTAAAGTTCATGGCATGAATGGAAAAATGATTCAATAGTAATAACTTTAATACTTTAGCATATGAGCCAGTTGAAGAACTGCTAATTTTATCACCAGCCTAGTTACTCTTTTCAGGTAGTTTTTCGGATGATTTTGTGAGGGAGGATTCTGATATTAGAGTGGAATTATTGGGGGGAAGTGATAATGTCTCCTACTCCTTTATAATTTTGGTGTTTCTCATTTCTGCAGCTTACCAAGTTACGTTAGCTAATTCTTCTAGAAAAGGGCTAAAAACAGTGGTGATCATTGGGGACTGATGTTTTGTTCCTGACTTAAGAAATAGGGATATTCTGTGTATGATGAAGCTTCATGTCAAATGAGTAGGTAAACAAGGATTAGTCTGTAACATATGATTGAGAAATGACCAATCATCTCATTTTATATAAGTCTTTTTCAGTAAACCAAAATAAATTTCCAAGTGAAGCTTTAATTTAATATAGTTGTGAAGATTTAATTCACAAACTTGTGATAAGAAAATAAGAAGATTTATTTCTTCGAATAAGGTAGGATATTCAGTGAATCATATAGGAAACCAAAAATCCATAAAGGAAAAGATTAAGTAATTTTACTAACTAAACATTTTCAACTTTCACATGATGAAAATAACCTAGAAAAAGTTAAATAAATATGCACTGTGAAAAATTAGTACAGTGCAAATTTCAAGTAAAAAGTAAACGTACCTGATTTACAAAGATTTTATGCAAGTTAATAGAAAAGATGAAAACTTCTACAGGAAAAAATGGGTATGGTGTATGCATGACTATTTCACAGAAAAAAAATTAAAACAATAAGTACATTAAAAACTCAATCTCATTATTAAACACATATAAATCAAAGTAAACAATAGATAATATTTTAACCCATCATATTTGCAACTATTTAAAGAATCTGGTATTCAGTGTTGGCATATTTATGGTGAAACAGGAACACTTATATTTCACAAAAGAAGCCAACATATATGCACAGGATATACTTTGCAGCATTATTTTTAACAGCAGAAAGCTAGAATATATTAATTGTCCATTAATTGGGAAGTGCTTATAAAAATTGTAACTATACACTTCAGCACTTCAGCTGTTAAATAGAATGAGGTAAATCTACTTGTTTTGATGTGGAATTACAGGGTCCTTTGGTAAAAATAAGTAAATATTATATATGCTAGTGTATATGCTGAAGGATAAATTTTTATAAATATGGTTACCTTTGAGGAAATGTACAGAGGTGACTGGATGTAGGAATAGAAAAGAAAGGTATTTGAATTTCATATCAAAGCCTTTTGTATATATTTTATTACCATTTACATGTAATATACATTTTAATGTCAGCAGGGGTTTTATGAGTGTTGGGATTAAGAT
Source organism: Callorhinus ursinus (assembly GCF_003265705.2). NCBI lineage: Eukaryota > Metazoa > Chordata > Mammalia > Carnivora > Otariidae > Callorhinus > Callorhinus ursinus. The sequence continues at coordinate 3,851,348 of NW_027397092.1, read as the reverse complement.
TTTTTTTTTATCTCTGTATAATGTTCTTTCACAGCAGAATAAAAGTATAGAGATGAAAGTAAAAGCCACCTCAAATATTTTTTAATGAATAGATATTCTTACAATCATTTTCCCCTAAACTGTACTCTAGGGTGATTTTTCTTGGTATTTTAAATATCAGAATTGTAAATTAAGCCATCTATTGAACAACCTGAACTTGAGGTGATTTTAAACTTGAAATAGAATTATTTTTTTCTTCCATCGCTCTAGGAAATAGCATGTATTTATGCATATCCAATAATCCTTCCCCACCCCTACACCATGACACCATTTCCAGTCACTTTCATTGAATTAGAAGGTTCACTTTCAACCTCTGATCCTGTCTCCGCACCTTCCTCCTCCCTTTGCTTTGACCTTGGCTGGAGGGACCTGGACCTAGACAACACTTTTAATTCTCCCCTTGCTTTTCTGTTGTTGGAACAGGAAGGATGTACTAAAGAAAAGAGACAAAATCTTTTCCTTGAACTGGGCATGCAGGTGCACCATTTCTTTGAGATGGCTGCATCCAAAAATTCCCTGGAGTACATCTGGAGCATTTGCTTTGGAAGCTTCCCCGTTGCCCAGTGTCCTAGTATATGAGATCCAACTCCAGCTCCATGCACCTTTTCCATCCAACCTGCTTTCCTGGTGTGATGGAGAGGAATCAGCATGTAAAGCCAAGCTAGAGAAATCACACTTGACTCTGCTTTCACACTCACTCTCATTCCCTCCTTTCTTTAGTTGCCTTCTTACAGTGATAAGGACAAAGCATGTGGATTGTGTGAACAGAGGCAGTTAGCCAACTAACTGGCTTCTGCTAATGTGTAGGAAGGAGAGAGGGTGCTGGCTCTTGTTGGGTCCAATACCAGGACAATAGGAAGCTTTCTACCCAATCTTATTTTCCACTAAATTCTCTCTAAATGTATTAAATATACTCCAGAAGATAGCTTTCTTTACAAACTTTAGTCTTTGATGCTAGGAATCTGCCAGTTTATCCTAAATCTTGTTAGACTGAAGATATCTTGAGGGTATTACTAGGTTGATAGTGCTAATATTTATTCTGTGCCTATAAGAGGAGAAATGGTAAGACGTAAGGCTGAAGAGATAAACTAGAGTAAGATCCTGAAAGTATTTTATTCCCCCAAAATGAGTTTGAATTTTGACAAAGGGAGAAAAGTTACAGAGATATGATATGCTAACCCCTGTCAGTAATAAGAAGCCTCTGAAAATTTTACCCTGGGTAATAATAACTAGCTTTATCATTTAGAATTTACCTCAGCTGCTGTAGAAGGGTTGGGGAGAAGCTGGCTCTTTCAGTGCAGTGGACTCAAACCTGAGTGGTTGTTTGTTTCTAAATTCAATAGATAAGTTCAAAAGCACTGTTGGTTGTCAGAAATGCCTTGAAGTCAACTAAGAAAGTGCTAGTTTGGGATCAACATACCATCTTTAAATAGGTATACAACACAGATAATTTTTTCTTCAGTTGTAATGTGTCCACTGTGTGCTTGATTAAATAGCCTGTTAGCTTGCATCTAGGAATTATATTGTGCTGTCTAAACTGTCTACAGTTAGGTCACCAAGAAGCTCACCCATGAAAGGAACACACAGGAACTGGGACCTCAGGAGGAACAAGCAAGTGCATCTATCACATCTCTTGCTGGCTCTGGGGCAACCCGTTATGAATTTAAAATAGTTGGTGGAATTGCCTATGCTATTCAAAGAATTTTACCTGATTTATTTTTGCAGAACAAGAAAAGTAAGTTATGCAAAGTTACTATTTGTATAATATGATTCCATCATAATCTAGACAGAGATAACCCTGATAGACATAAAGGAAAGTCAAAGTTTACATGAAGTTTTAGGGAAGGGAAAGTAATGGCATTTGGGCAATGATCAAATTTGAAGGATACAAGAGTAATATCCAAGACAGCAGGTTGGGAAATTGGAAAAATGCTGTGGTTATTTATTTTAATATGAAAAACATTAGGCAATACAAATTTGGGGAATAGATTATCATTTCATTTTTAGATGTTGAGCAGTTAGACATATTTATGTGTAGCTCTGGGTAAAGATCTGAGTTGAAAGGGGGAATTTGGAAGTCATCAGCCTATGTAATCAGTTTGTCAACCTCGGTGCTACTGACATTCTGTACAAGATAACTTTTTGTTGTGTTGACTTGTCCTGTGCATTATAGGGTACTTAGCAGCATCCCTGACTTTTTTGCTATGGATGCCCATTACATCCACCATTTACAGCATCCCAAAAATGACAATGACATTGTCATCTGCCCCCTAGAGGGCAAAGTTGCCCCTGATTGAGAATCACTGACATAAGAGATGTAACCAAGGCAGAGTTAGGTGGAAAACTTGTTAGGATGGAGAGGGATTACCAGAGTTACATCAACATTTTTTGAACAGGCAAAAGAAGAACCATCCTCAAAGTGTATTGGGGGGGGTCTGTTCTACACAAAGGAGGGAAACCAGAGGAACATGAAATCATAGAATCATGAGAGAAAGTAATTCAAGGAAGGAGTGATAAATTATACCAAAAGCTATAAAAATACAATAAGGTGAACATATTAGTTTTCTCTTGCTGCTGTAAAATGGTGATTTCATGATTTAAAACAGAAATGTGTTTTCTTATAGTTTTAAAGATCAGAAGTCTGACAAGGGTCTCAATAAACTAGTCAACAGGAATGTGTTCCTTCCTGAAGATTCTAAGGGAGAATCTGTCTCTGCTCCTTCTAGCTGTGGGGCTGCCCACATTCCTTGACTTGTGGCCCCCTTTCTGCATCTCCAGGATTAGCATATCATATCTCTGTAACTTTTCTCCCTTTGTCAAATCTTATACTTCTGTTTCTGACTGCAGCTGGGAAAGTTTCTTCTTTTTAAGGATTCTTATTGATTAGATTGGGCTCATCTGGATCTTCAGGCTACTCTCCATCTTAACCATGTTTAGCTTCACTGCATCTGCAAAGTCTCCTTTGACACGTGGTGTAATAGTCTCAGGTTCCAGGATCAGGGTGTGGACATTTTTGTCGGGGGATTATTTTGCCTATCACAGTGGATCAGTGGAAGGCCTTTAGGCTAAACAACAAGAGAATCATATTTGATTTTGTTGAGAACATTTCAGAAGAATGGTGGAGGAAGAAGGTAGGTTAGTGGGTTAGAGTATGTAGGAAATGAGGCAGAAAAACTGTATTGGTGATTTTACTTGTCTTGTTCTAGTTCTAAAGAGAATTATGTTACTTTTTGCCATTAATTACAATTAAGTTTCCTCGGCTTTGTTTTCCAAATAACTTTTATGTTAGTGAATATTTCTCATAATCCTAATTTTACTAAGGAACTTTTATATGAATGAGTAACTTCTATTCAGTAATTTCTTTTTAAAGCTATTAATGTGATCAATTATATTAATAGTCTTTCTAATGACAAACTATCCTTGTATTATTAATATGTATCCAATTTGGTGTATCTCTTAAATATAATGCTAGATTCCATATATTCATGTATTACTTAGGGATTTTTGTATCTATGTTCATGAGAAAACTAAACATTAGCATTTTATTGTTAGGTGTTTCAAGTTTTATATATAGGTCAAAATGGGCTCAAAAATTAGGAAATTAAAAAATGATGCATTTTTTTCTACTTGCATTTTCTGAAAGTTTGAATAAGATCAGCTTTTCGGGTGTCTGATAAAATTCACCTTGAAAATTGTGTGTGCCTAATGCATTTCTGTGAATGGATTTTTGCCTACTGATTCAATGTATTTATTATAGGCTAAATCAGAGAAAGGGTTCAATATGGGGAAATTGTATCTTTCGAAATAGTTACGCTAAACCAGATTTTTAAATTAATTGGTATAAAGTTGGTGAGAATATTTACATTAGTAACTTTTGTGTCCTTTCCTGAATTAGGTAATCATGGTCACCTTTAATTCTTCCCTTTGTTGAATGATACCTACTTTCTTTTTATTTTCTTGATAAGTCTTGCCACCATTTTTTTTCTCTTTTAAAGCTTTTTCTAAGGAATCAGTTTCTGTTCTGATCTATTTTCATATATTATTTCTTTCCACTTTAGCCCATTTTTGCCCTTATATTTATTTTTCTCCGCTTCTAGTCCCTTTTATTTTCTGTCTTTCTGGATTACTTGAAATGTGCTCTTTGCTCCCAATTCTAATATAAGCCAGTATTTTATTCTTAATACCTATCATTCTATAAATATTCTTCAGAGTAAAGATTTATCTGCATTTCATAAGTTTTATGTACACTATTTTCTTTCTTTTACTTTAATTTTATTTTATTATATTATGAATCACCATACATTACATCATTAGTTTTGGATGTAGTGTTCCATGATTCATTGTTTGTGCATAACACCCAGGGCTCTATGCAGAACGTGCCCTCTTTAATACCCATCACCAGG
>NW_027397092.1:3835760-3846506 GCF_003265705.2 Callorhinus ursinus | reverse complement strand
ATTTCTCTTCTCCTGCTGGGTTTAGGCTTTATTTGCTGTTCTTTCTCCAGCTCCTTGAGGTGTAGGGTTAGGTTGTGTAATTGAGACCTTTCTTGTTTCTTGAGAAAGGCTTGTATTGCTATATACTTTCCTCTTAGTACTGCCTTTGCTGCATCCCAAAGATTTTGAACAGTTGTGTTTTCATTTTCATATGTTTCCATGATTTTTTTTAATTCTTCTTTAATTTCCTGGTTGACCCATTCATTCTTTAGTAGGATGCTCTTTAGCCTCCATGTATTTGCATTCTTTCTGACTTTCCTCTTGTGATTGAGTTCTAGTTTCAAAGCATTGTGGTCTGAAAATATGCAGGGAATGATCTAATCTTTTGGTACCAGTTGAGACCTGATTTGTGACCTAGGATGTGATCAATTCTGGAGAATGTTCCATGGGCACTAGAGAAGAATGTGTATTCTGTTACTTTGGGATGGAATGTTCTGAATACATCTGTGAAGTCCATTTGGTCCAGTGTGTCATTTAAAATCTTTATTTCCTTGTTATCTTTTTCTTAGATGATCTGTCCATTTCAGTGAGAGGGGTGTTAAAGTCCCCTACTATTATTGTATTGTTGTCAATGTGTTTCTTTGATTTTGTTATTAATTGGCTTATATAATTGGCTGCTCCCATGTTAGGGGCATAGATATTTAGAATTGTTAGATCTTCTTTTTGGATAGACCCTTTAAGTAGGATATAGTGTCCTTCCTCATCTCTAATTATAGTCTTTGGTTTAAAATCTAATTTGTCTGATATAAGGATTCCCACCCCAGCTTTCTTTTGATGTCCATTAGCATGGTGAATGGTTTTCCCCTCACTTTCAATCTGGAGGTGTCTTTGGGTCTAAAATGAGTCTCTTGCGGACAGCATATTGATGAGTCTTTTTTTTTTTTTTTATCCAATCTGATACCCTGTGTCTTTTGATTGGGGCATTTAGCCCATTTACATTCAGGGTAACTAATGAAAGGTATGAATTTAGTGCCATTGTATTGCCTGTAAGGTGCCTGTTACTGTATATTGTCTGTGTTCCTTTCTGGTCTATGTTACTTTTAGGTGCTCTCTTTGCTTAGAGGACCCCTTTCAATATTTCTTGTAGGGCTGGTTTTGTGTTTGCAAATTCCTTTAGTTTTTGTTTGGCCTGGAAGTTTTTATCTCTCCTTCTATTTTCAATGACAGCCTACCTCCATATAGTATTCTTGGCTGCATATTTTTCTCATTTAGTGCTCTGAATATATCATGCCAGTCCTCTCTGGCCTGCCAGGTCTCTGTGGATAGGTCTGTTATCAATGTAATTTTTCTACCATTGTAGGTTATAGACTTCTTCTCCCGAGCTGCTTTCAGGATTTTCTCTTTGTCTCTGAGACTCGTAAGTTTTACTATTAGATGTTGGGGTGTTGACCTAGTTTTATTGATTTTGAGAGGGGTTCTCTGTGCCTCCTGGATTTTGATGCCTGTTTCCTTCCCCAAATTAGGGAAGTTCTCTGCTATAATTTGCTCCAATATTCCTTCTGCCCCTCTTTCTCTTTCTTCTTCTTCTGGGATCCCAATTATTCTAATGTTGTTTCGTGTTATAGTATCACTTATCTCTCAAATTCTGCCCTCGTGATCCAGTAGTTGTTATCTCTCTTTTTCTCAGCTTCTTTATTCTCCATCATTTGGTCTTCCATATCACTGATTCTCTATTCCGCCTCATTTATGCTAGCAGTTAGAGCCTCCATTTTTTATTGTACCTCATCAATAGCCTTTTTGATTTCGACTTGGTTAGATTTTAGTTCTTTTATTTTTCCAGAAAGGGTTCTCTACTATCTTCCATGCTTTTTTCAAGCCCAGCTACTATCTTTATAATCGTCATTCTGAACTCTAGTTCCAACATCTTACTGATGTTGGCAGTCGGTACCCCCTCTTGTTCATTTTTTTGAGGTGATGTTTTCTGTCTTGTCATTTTGTCCAGAGGAGAACAGATGAATGAGAGAATGAAATGCTAACAGGGTAACAATGACCCCAGAACAATATACACTAAACAAATCTGAAGAGACCTGAAGCGGGGAAAAGAAGGGGAAAGAAAGAAAAAAGAAAAAAAAAAAGGAATATGATCAAATATGATCAGGCTGGTGAATAGATCAGTGCCACAGAGTAGATTTTGGTCTGTTAGAAGAAACTGCCTCCCCAAATTTTAAGGAAAGAAAAAGTTATATATGTACAAATATAAGGGTAAATACAATGAAGGGATGGAATATGACTGTAAAGATGAAAATTATAAAAGGTTTTATAAAAGGAATTGATAAGCAGTTGGTTGAAAAAAGAAAGAAGAGAAAATTAAAAAAAGGGGGGGAGAGAATATGATCAGGCAGGAGACTAGAGCAAAGCCATACACTAGAAATTTAGGGTATATTTTGGTCTGTTAGAAGAAACTGTAACGCAAAATTTTAAAGAGAGAACAATATATATACCAAAAATAAGGTTAACTACAATGAAGGGAGAGAATATGACTCTAAAAATGAAAAATAAAAAGATTTTTAACAAAGGGATTGATAAGATGTTGGTTGAAAAGGGGAAAAAGAAAAATTAAAAAAATAGAAAAAAAAGAAAATTAAAAAAATTAACTTTGAAAGACTAAGGAATCATGGGTTAAAAAAAGCCATGGATTCTGTGTGCAGTATTCCCCTAGCGCTGGAGTTCTCCCGTTCTCCTTGATCGGTAAACTTGGCCTTGGCTTGCTGGCTGTTCGTGCTGATCTTCTGGGGGAGGGGCCCGTTACCGTGGTTCCCAAATGTCTTTGCCGGAGGCGGAATTGCCCCACCCTTGTGAGTCCGGGCTAAGCAAGCTTCTCCGGTTTGCTCTCAGGAGCTTTTGTTCCCTGCAAGCTCTCGGTACAGCTTTGGAGGACCAGAGTGAAAATCATGGTCTCCCAATCTCCACCCGGAGGAACTGAGAACTCGGGGCCCCGCTCCTCAGTGCGCCCCCAGAGAAAAGCAATCACTCCCATGTCCCCGGTCTTCGGCCACACTCCGTGCTCACCCGGCCTATGACCGAGCGTTTCTATCTCTGGCACCCGACCCCGTGTGGAGTCTCCAAACCCAGCAGATCCCTGCGGTGCCCTTCTGCGCCGCTCCTCCCGGGGGAGGAACGGGAGTCTCCCCGGATCTGCCGCTTGTTGGGTCCCTGCTGGAGGAGCAGTGGCCCGACTGGGCCGCGGATCACAGTTTATGACAACCCCGAGCTGCGAGCCCGCGCCTCGGCTCCGTCTCTGCAGCCGGCTTCCCCGCTCTGATCCCTGGGAGCTCTGCCGCACTCAGGCACCCCCGGTCTTTCTGTGACCCCGAGGGTCCTGAGACCACACTGTCCCGCCAGGGTTCCACCCCCCGCTTAGCCCCTGGAGCGACGTCCCTCAGCCGAGCCGGCTTCTAAAAGGTCCGATTTTGTGCTCCGCGGCTCCACCACTTGCCAGAAGCGGCCGACGGAGGCTCCCTCCCCCGCCGTCTACCCTCCCGAATATCGCCTCGGATTCACTTCTCCGCACGTCCTACCTTCCAGTAAGTGGTCCCTTCTCTGTGCAGAGTTGCTGCTATTCTTTTCTTCGATCTCCTGTTGAGTTTGTAGGTGTTCAGAATGGTTTGATCCCTATTCAGCTGAATTCCTGGGACCAGACGAAATCCAGGTCTCCTACTCTTCCGCCATCTTGCTACTCCTCCCGCTATTTTGTTTCTAAATATGTTAAAAATTTCATTAAGATTTATTTCTTTTTTATAGGAGTTACCATGCTTATTTAGAAGTATGCTTCTGAATCTTCAAATGAATATTTCCTTTTACCCTTTTGTTATTGATTTCCAACTTAACAGACACAGAAAGCATAGTACAGTATCTAAATTTTACATATTTATATGGGCACCTTTTCTTTAGGAATTTGCTTTGGAAAAGCAAAAAGTGTGATAGGCTTGGACCATTAGAGAACATATATGAAATTAAGGGGTTTTGTTGATGTTGTAAATGCTTTGTTTTTGTTTTTCATAAGTGAGGTAAACTGGAGAAACGTAAAATGCTAATGGCTGTAAGGGTAGGGTATGAGAGTTAAAATGAGTAATGTGCATCTTCTGGGGGCTGGGAGGTGATAGGTCTCCCAGATTTTGTTAAGCAATGTGTTTTAGAAATAAATAGAGTTTATTGTAACAAGAGAGAATGAGAAAGGGTAAGTGCCAATGTAGGAAACTTTGTTAACTAAGAGGTTGAGAATTTACAGAATTCATTAGCCCTTCCTGTGAAAAATCCAGCAAAATTATTTTGTCATGTGGATGGCAGGGATTTGTAGGAAGTTTGAGAAAATTCTTTCCTAAAGAAAAGGTGTAGGAAGTTTGAGAAAAAATGTATGAAATACTCATACCCAGTTTGGAGAACAAACTAGGCAAACATTAGAAGGTTTGCTGGACAGTGTTAAGTAGCTAGAATAGTTCTTCATTAATTGATAACTTTGTTAGTTTGGAGTAACTCACGAGTAACTTTCCACAGACATGCACCCAAAACTGTTATTAAATCCTGGGCATAACCTTCTTTCAAGTCCTATTTAAACTGTATAATCCATTGCTTCCAGTTACAGGTCTTTGGGAGCATATCCTCAATACCCCACTCTGTGCTTATAGTGGGGGGGGGGAATTATTTTTCCTCTACTCTTCTAGGTGTAATTTACCTAACATGAGTTCACTCTTTGATGAGTTGCAGTTAGAAACTACACCAAGTTGAGTTGTAAAATTTAAGTAAAATAAAAGTAAAATTTATTTGAGGCAGATAAGGAGATCACAGGGAATAACTTCCAAAGCCATGACTCCCCAAGCAAAGATGGGTAGGTTCTTTTTAGTTAGGATCAGGATGACTATTTAAAAAAAGGAGATCCTTGTCATGGTATGTGTTGGTAGGCATAAGGTTATTGCATGCACCTTAAGGAAACATGCCTATACATACATTGCATGTTGTGTAAATGAAGCTTGTGGTCCTCCTTGGGCAGATATTTTAGTATTACAATGAGGTAAAGGTAGTTGTCATTTTGGAGGTCACTCCATCGTCCTGCATAGGTGTGAGTTGGGGCTTTGGCTTAAACTGGCCTGGGTGGTCTGGGTCAGCTGGAGGTCTTGTAGGGCAGTTGCTATAGCTTTTGAGGGGGCAATTTTGCTTTCCATTTGCCCGAGTTAAGAGAGAAGCTGGACAGAAGAGCTTCAGGAAAAATATGGGACAAAGGTCAGTGAGTACAAGCAGGTGGATAGTAAAGGTCAGGTCTTGGGGGTCTAGCTGGTGACATAGTTTGTTTGCTAAGTACCACCCCCCCCCATGTAATAAAAGGCAGGTTAACAGGAGAAAAACAGAAGTTTAATATGTATAACTCTTGTATACTTGTGAGATATCCAGGAAAACCCTCGGAAATGGCCCAACCACCAAATGTTAAGTAACATTTCTAGCTAAAGAATAAAGATGTTGGGGAAGAGGGGTGGAAGGGAAGGAGGCCAGTTTTGGAAGGTTACCAGAAAAACTGCAGTAAACAAAGGTAATGTTGTTATGCAGATTTTAGTCCAAGTCTTCTCCATTGATGAGTTTCTGGAGACTTGGGAACATCCTTCCTTCTCTTCCTGGTACAGAGAGGGGACTCCCTTACAAAAGGAGATTTCCCTCATAAATGTCAATGTCTCTTATGAAAGTAACTTCTCCTGAGTTTCCAGAGCTTCACCTGTGTCTGTTCTTTTTTAAAAATAACCAGCTTAAAATAATCAGTATGGTAAAGAGATATATTTAGGGGTTATATATTTTCCTCCTTTCGCCTGGCACCGTAAATATTTCATCCTTTCTCCAAAGAGAATTCCATTCTGGAAATGTTGAGCCGACCTTACCTAATAGGCCATAGTTATATCATATTCAGGAATGTTTAAAACATTGCATTTCTAGGATTTAATTTAGGATTAAAATTTTTCATTTGGCTTGTATATTAGACAGGTCTCATTTTTGAAATTAAGTGCTGGTTGTTCCTATTTTAAAATCATTGTTACTCTCAGTGGTGTCCCAAATGTCATATTCAGTTTCTGTTCACATGAATGTTTAGAACCATAAGTGCTTAAATTTGTGAACTTTAAAATTCTTTCTTTCTGCCTTTTCCTGCCATGCTCCCTTGCTCTCTCTCTCTCTCTCTCTCTCTCTCTCTCTTGCTTTCTCTCTCTCTTCTATATACATATATTGATTAAACAGTATCTATTTATGAACATATGTTACAATGTCAATAATTTCCTGCTAGTAGCCTGATATCTTGGATACTATAAATATTTCAGAATAACCAAACTGTAGGGGAGGAAAATTTTTCTTTCTTCTCTTTTAGTTTCTTTGGGTGCACATACAATTAAACTGGCATAAGACACATTAACAGAAGAAACCCAAAAAATTTAATTTCATTCATACAGGAATTCCAAAGATGTGAGATTCAAGGACAGGCAATTGAGGTTTATATGCCACCCTGAGCTAAGGAGAAGGGGCTAAGGGTTTGGGGCTTCAAAGTGAAGGAAGACAATTCACAGGAAGATGGGAAAAGCAAATGTTTGGTAAACAAATGTTTGCCATGCCATGCAGATAAGTCTTTCTGATGTAAAAATTTATTTCTGGGAATAGCTCTCTTCCTGGTGCAGGACCCCATTTCAATTTCTTTTAGGCAGGTAAGGGGGAGGTAGAAAGCTCTTCTTGAGTGTTAGTCCTTAACTGCCTTTAGCTCAATTAATGCAGATGCCAAAGTGGCACACTCTGGGGCAGTCTGCCATGAACCTCATACAACATATTTTATTATACCAGGTCTTAAATGGTTTGTCTGTTTTGTCCATATTGATGATTTTCTTCTGTTGCTCTCAAGATAGATGATTAAGAACATATGCTATAAATTGTTGGTGATCTTTTGTAAGCTCTTCTGAAAATAAGGTGACCGATGGTTTTCCCAGGACTGAGGTTTTCCCAGAACTGAGGGTTTCCCAGAATGTGAGATTTTCAGTTTTGAAACAAGAGTAATTCTGGGAAAACTGGGACAATGGGTCATCCTACTCTGAAAGCCAAATTTGATCCATAGTTTGGATTATCTCTGTTTCTAGACAGAAATCAGTGTCTTACAGTTATTAATATTTTACTTGTTCATACTAGTAAATGTGAAAGTTCCCTTCATGGACTCTGTCTTTAAAGTTTGACCTCAAAAGTCATTCAAAATAAGCATTTTAAATGAGGTACACACAAAAAACTTGAAGAATCCCGCTTGGACAAGTAATACTTGGCCTGGGAAACTATTTGCACTTGCTGCCTTTGCTATTCATTCACAAAGAATAGCATCTTAAAAAGTCTGGGAATAGGGGCGCCTGGGTGGCTCAGTCGTTAAGCGTCTGCCTTCGGCTCAGGTCATGGTCCCAGGGTCCTGGGATCGAGCCCCGCATCGGGCTCCCTGCTCCGCGGGAAGCCTGCTTCGCTTCTCCCTCTCCTACTCCCCCTGCTTGTGTTCCCTCTCTCACTGTGTCTCTCTCTGTCAAATAAATAAATAAAATCTTTAAAAAAAAAAAAAGTCTGGGAATAATTTGAGGTTGCAGACCATGAAACCTCATGCTGTGGTTCTGAACTCAAATGTCAGGATACTTCACAGGTTTGTTCGACCCAAAATGAGAGTGAATAAATATATGGTTTGGAGGAATGGGTGAGAGGCAGGGTATTTCCTTAGGAATGCAAGTAGAGATCAAAAGTGAGACTTTCTCTCCTTAAAGATTTTTTTTCATGCAATTATGTTAATTTCCTAGGTTTAGACTTTAATAATACACTACATTAAAATATAGCACAGGTGGTTGTGGAGATAAGTATTTTAGTACAAGGTGTGGAGGACATACTTCTAATGCATTAAGATTGTCTGAATTTCTTTGTCTACTATCCCACATATGATGTGGCAGGAGGGTAAGCACACAAATCTGAAAGAACAGAAAGGAGCAAGTGAGAAAAATAGGCATTTTTCATAAAGTGAATGTGGCCCAAATCCCTTAACCCTGGAAGTAAATTTTTAAAAGCCTAAAACTTAGGAAAGAGGGCATATTTACAGATAAAAAGTCGGTGATTTTGGTCTAAGGAGAATGGAAGAAAACTGCACGGAGTACAGCACCTCTGTCATACAGGTAGTTCTGGGCACTGTAATGTAGAGAGGAAGACTTTAGCAAACATAGGTAAATGTTTATGTCACTGTGAGCTAGGATAACCTGTTAGAAATAAACCAGCGATGGTAATTTTAAACATGTTTCTTTCCCCCCATGGTCTTTAAAGCAAAGAGTTTAATGATGTCCTTGGAAAGAATGTGGGGATGGTAAGGCCCTGTTCTGTGAGAGAACAGACTGTGTGTGGATGTGGTCCAAAGAGTTCCTAAGGGGGCCTCATGACTTCTGAGGAGAATGTCTCAAACAAAATTACCCTCCTTTGATAAAGGAGAAGAAAGGAATGGGAGGCTAATGACAGCATATGTGCAAAGGTAGTGAAATCAGAGGTGAAGGATCTTGGTGATGACAGATGCCTGTGACAAGGCCTTCAGAACCCATCAAGGGGCTGATTGAGTTCCAAGAGCAGGCAGGCACACAGAGTGATGGTTAGAGCCCTTTGTAAAGGACACAGTGGAAACCCATGTCGGCAGGTGACTTAACTAATTTCACCTATTTTCCCAGAAGGTGGCTCAAGAATGGGGAAAGCAGCAGCAGCTGCCCTTGCTCTCCTCTCCCCACCCGCTATCCCACATTTTCATCCAGCAGAGCTGGAGCAAGGCAGCTGAAACAGCTAGAGGGATTCAAGTTTTGTAATAAACCTTCCCTGGCTTGTGGATCTGCAGCAGAAGGAAGTTGAATTTATGCTGTGTGGTAAGTGTAATTCATTCTTTGAATTATGGATACAGACTTAGTACATTCTTTCTGTTAATGAATATTTATGGAGCACCTCTTAAGTGCCTGGTTCTGTGCTGGGTGGATTTATGCAAAAACTGAAAGCAGTAGAACTTCAAATTAGGTTTAATTCTATTTTATCTGTTTGGAATTATCCAGCAGCTATTACTTCTCATAAGAAAGGGCGTTGAAAGTGGAACAGCGCTCTTCTCGCCCTGCCCGCTCCCCATCCCTTGTGATTTACACTTTGATGATAGTAAAAGCTTGAATAATAAAGTGTTTTGGGTATTTATGCTAATTTCTAATAAGCATCAAAAATTAAGAAATGATAAGGAAAGGGCAATGTGGGGGGGGGAGGCCCGCCATTATTTAAAATTGGCTGATTCTTTTTTTCTTTTAAGATTTTATCCATTTATTTGAGAGAGAGAATTAGAGAGAGAGAGAGCACGAGGGGGGGAGGGTCCGAAGAGAAGCAGACTTCCTGCTGAGCAGGGAGCCCGATGCGGGACTCGATCCCGGGACTCCAGGATCATGACCCAAGCCGAAGGCAGTCGCTTAACCAACTGAGCCACCCAGGCGCCCCTAAAATTGGCTGATTCTATCCCTAACGTTGGAGCCCTCAGAATGCTGACGCTATTTTACCTAAATCCAGAGGGTACTTCTAAAACATTCTTGAAAGCCCAATTTTTCTTCCTTTTTTTGTAGTGATTTGTTTATAGCACTGCCAAATGCATTGATTTATCCTCTCTTGTACTGTCAATGCAGCCCAGTTCTGATGTTGAACATGGGCCATTTCAGGTAATCTATCAAGACATGGCTCAACGGTGTCAAGTTTCTTTAAACCCCTTTCTGAGTGTGTTTTCTTGGTCAAAAGCAACCACTTTGTGGACTGACCTCTGCACCTGGTGTGTCAAGATTCGATAACTAATTGAATACACAGTGATTTCAGTTTTCCACCTGAGACAGCCTGATAATCAAACAGAGGCCTATCTCACACAGCGAGACTTACACATTAACTTGGTGGTCCATCAATCTAGACTCTGTCAAAAAAAAAAAGTAAAGAACTGTTTGCACACCCTTCCACATTTGTACTCGACAAGTAAATAATCATCAGTACACGGAATCTGTGTTATGAAGTCAAATAAATGTAACCTTCTATTAAATCCTTAGCATGTAAAAGGAAAAGAAAGCACTCATTTGGGTTGAGCACATTTTATTTAACAATGAAGGTCTACACCCCAGTTTCATCTTCACTGTCATGAGCACTACCTATTTTTTTATATAATAGGTATTGTTGTATAAAATATATTTATAAAATATATAAGAAGAAGGTGATCTAATAAATTTGAGGTTTTGGGTCATTTCCTAGAGACTCTGAAATCAAGATTAGTTGGCAGAAAGTTTATGAGGGAATGTCCCTGTAGGAACAGAAAGCTGCATTACGCAAAGCAAGAAGTTTAGCTTCCAGGTAGTAAAACCAAAGCTTCAGGAGGAGCTTGATGCATGCATAGCCCATCGGAGGGGTCTGGATTTGGGGTCAGGTCCTTGTACCCTTGCATAGTCATCGTATGAAGGGTGCTCAGGGGAAGGGCATGACCTTTGCCGAGGTGACTCTCTTCAAGTCCCAGGGAGGACTTGGGCATCAAAGGAGGCTTAGCTGAGTGCACTCCCAGCAGCTGAGGGAACAAACCTATAAATTCTAAAGGGAATTCACTCTACCAGCTCAGCCAATTGTTCAATCTAGCACCTAAATGACAGCTGTTAACAATCTAGTGTGAGCATCCAGACAGATACAGGAATGTAACCCCCCCCC
>NW_027397092.1:3774336-3835660 GCF_003265705.2 Callorhinus ursinus | reverse complement strand
CTCTATCTCTCTATCTCTCTATCTCTCTATCTATCTCTATCTCTATCTCTATCTCTATCTCTCTATCTCTCTATCATCTCTCTATCTCTCTCTATCTCTCTCTCTCTCTCTCTCTCTCTCTCTCTCTCTCTCTCTCTCTCGGAAATACCCAAGTGATTAATTGTAGTTCTTCTTCCTAAAATAAATGTTGGTTGAATTCCTTGGACATGAATGCCCCATTGTTGGGTTCCTGATGATTTCAATTCTTCGGGCATATTTTGTGATGAGGGTCGTTGACTATACGTAGGTATGTCACCAATTCTGACTAGGGGTTTAATTAGCATGCTGAGAGATTTTCAATAGCAGTCTCAGGAGCAAAGTGCGTATTTAGGCTCGGAGAATGGGCAGCCACAGATGCCGACATTTTCCCTGGGATTTTGTTGTTTTTCGAGGAATATTTTAGAAAGAAGTAGGTGAGTTGCTAGGGACCAAAAAGACTAGTTCTGTGGTTAGGAAGTAGAGATCCCATCAGTGTCTTTCCACTATAGTAACGTGACATAAAAAGTAAAATACAGTTTGTGAATATGAGAACAAGTTGTAGGAGTTACAAGTAGTTGACCTCAATTAGTTGAATCATAAGCAGCTGGTGCGTTAGAAAACGGTCAATCACAGGAATCAAAAAGCTGCTCAAAGAAAAAACATGGAGAACCAGTAGTTTGGAATGCTGTTGGGTGAAATGTTAATCTCAGGTGGGGCTTCTCCACCACAGCACTATTGATACTTGGGGCTGGATAATTCTCGGTTTGGGGGCTGCACTGTAGGATGTTCAGCAGCATCCCAGGACTTTACCCACTAGATGCCAGTAGCAATCTCCCCTTCAAATCATAATAATAAAAATGTCTCCAGACATTGCCAAATGTCCCCTGGAGGGGAAAATTGCCCCCCACTCCCACTCTCTGCTGAGAACAAGTGATCTGTAAATAATGTACTCTCAGGAGCAGCAGGGCATATTAGTGCATGTGCTGTTAAGGGCTGTTAAGGTGAGCCTAGAGAGGAATTTTATCTGAATGACAAAAACAAAATTTTCAAAAAAATCCTGTTTTTTTTTCTTGTTGCCATTGTACAGTGGTGTCCTCTGTTCCTCTAATGAATGCATTCCTCACTTTATATTTATCATTTTCTAAGTCAAGATAGCTGTGTGTGCAGCGGAAACAGTGTAATTGGAAAAGATGGAAATTGGGTGTAGAAAGAATGAAAAGTATAATCGAAGAAGTAGTTGGCTGTTGAGTGTAATCCTCAGGAGATTTTAAAAGTATTTCAGAGGTGGTTTATCACTGAAAATATCTATAGCTCTATTTTCAAAGGCAAATACGATAATCAAGTCTTTCTAGGACTACATGAAAAGAGCTCAATCGTGTCATTCTTCATCTGAATTTTTAATAGAAGTTTTGAATGTTATGCATATATTTGGAGTCCTTTTCTCATTTTCCAAATATGTGAATTGAAGAAAATGAAAATCAGTATTACCCGATTCTAAGCAGCTATATATCATGTTGTATGAGAGACACCCATTCAACATAACGTTAGATAATGTAATGGACGTTTCAGATTATGCTATCCCTTTTTTTTTTTCTCTCAGGGACAGTTTTCATCATATTGTTTAAATTTATAATGCTATAGGAGCTTGATTAAGCAGAAGCATTCCCTTTCCGTTCACACACTTAGAAAATAAACATTACGCCAGATTTATCTGTTCCCACAGCTGTGTGTTTGTGAATGTCAGAGCAAGACATGTTGTGTTAGATTGGAATCTGTTATCATTCCTGAAAGTAAGTTGCATTTGTATAGTTAGGAGAAAAGCACAGGAAGCTAAAGGCAGATTCACAATTAAATTATTCGAGTACCTAAAACAGTAATAAAGAGAACCTATACTTTGCTAGTTGTTAGGAAAATGTTGCTTTCAGAGTCCTTAACTTCGTCGGTCTTGTGTCAGTGTTTGAAAAATCCAAGTAGGCTTATATTAAGACTTTTCTTTTAGTCAATGGAGATATTAGGTGTCTCTGTGTAGTGTGGATTGTATTCTATTTAGTTCTTTGCTCCTCCCTCACATATGCAATGATGATTATTTCTCTCAATTGCTGCCCATTTGCAAGTTACTCTATTACCAGAGAGAGGAACAAGAATGTAGTACTTTGAGAAAGGAACATTAAAATGTTTACTAACATAAATTGTCTTCTTTCAGCAGCGTTGGACTTCTTTCTGTTTGCTGAATCATGCCTTTTATTTCCGAGTTTTGGCTCTCCATATTTCCTTCCAACTGAGTACCTCTAATCCCATATTTGATTGGCTAACTCATTCTCAGGCGAAATGCTGTTTCTTTCATGGTGTCTTCAGAGATCAGTAAGTTGTCATTCTCCTTTGCTGGGTCTCTTAAGCCGAAACTCCTGTAAACAAGATTATGCCTTCCCTTTTGGTAATGGCTTCCATCTTCAGCTCCTGATGGTCCAAGATTGACTCCCCCACCCCTGTCATCCTCTTTCATCTGGACAAAAAAAGGCCTCAAGGGTGGTTTTCTGAATCATTACATTTGTGTGTGGAGAGAAATCTCCACGGCTCTTCTGTGTTTCTGCATGTCGTTTGAATGGGGATATTGCCTGCCTTTGTTCTAGACTATCTTTTCAAATACATTTGTGTAGGGTGCAGTCTTTGAAGACAGAGTTTCTAACTTCAGAGCAAAGGGTAATTTGTTTACTCTTTAGTATAATAAAAATAATATCTTCCTCTGGGCAAAGATTGTACAGTCCATTATAAAAGCCATGCGTTCCCTGAGGTCAGAGAGCCTTTCCTGTGATGTACCCTCTGAAGGAGAAAAATGATAATCCCTCTACACTTCTAGTTTCTTGGCTGAGGCCCTTCCTGTAATTAAAGAAAAATTAACAGGAGAAGAGCAGAAATTTAATAACGTGTGCTTCTTGTATACATGGGAGATACACAGGAAAACCAAGTAACTCCCTGAAACAGTCCAAGTCACCACCTTAAATACCATCCCCAACTAAAGACAAAAATGTTGGGGGATGGAGGGAAGGCCAGTTAAGGGGGATTACTAGGGAAACCACAGTAAACAGGGTGAGGTTGCCGTGCAGATTGAAGTCATTGGCTTCTTCATTGATAGGAGTTACTAGAGATTCAGAGGCATCCCGAATCCTGGTAAGGAGAGGGAACACTTACAAAGGAGATTTCCCTTGTAAATGTCCAAGTCTCTTACAAAAGGGTAACTTATACTCAGTTTTCAGAGCTTCACCTATGTCTGCTTTTTCTTAAAAATAACCAACTTAAACATAGCATAACGTATAGAGATGTTGAATAACTATGTTGCACACCTGAAACTCCTATAACATGGTGCATCAACTGTATTAAAAAAAAAAAGTTTAAAATAATCAGTATGCCAAGAGGCATATTTTGGAGTGGTATTGCCCCCCCCCCTACTTGAACCCCAGTGCTTGTGAAGGTGTTACTCTTTTATCATGCAGTGGGAATTAGGGCTTGAGGAACTAGTGCAAATGCTGATTATCTGGTTTCTTCTTTTTCTGTGATGAATAAACCCGTCTTGTGTCTCCTATCAGTATCCATGAAACTAGGGCAACATAACTTGTTAGCTTGCAAATAGGGTAAAGTCTCAGACCTTTCAGTTTCTGACCTTCTGGTCCCTGGGGAATGTTTCCCCAAACTTCCTCAGCTGTCAGTGGGCCTGTGCTTCCTTCTGAAACACTGCCCTCTCTTGTCTCTTCCTGTTGCTTCTTTCTTGTAGATTCCTTAGGTCCTCTCTGGAAGACTGTCTTTTTCTTGATGAGCCTGGCTAAAAGGTTTTCAATTTTGTTTATCTTTTCAGAGAACCAGCTCTTATTTTCATTGGTCTTTTCTATTTTTTTAGGTCTCTAATTCATTCTGCTCTGATCTTCATTACTTTCCTACTACTAACTCTGTGCTTTGTTTGTTCTTTTTCTAGTTTCCTTAGGTGTGGGGTTAGATTGTTTATTTGAGATTTTTCTTGATTCTTGAGGGAGGCCTCTAAAATTGCTATAAAATTCCCTCTTAGAACTGCATTTGCTGTATCACAAAGATTTGATCTGATATTTTTTCCTCTCTCATTTGTTTGAAGGTACTGTTTGTTTTTCTTTTGTTTAACATATTTGTTGTTTTAGTGTTTCTACATTTGTTTCTGTTTTGTCCAGTTTTTTTTTTTTTCCTGTAGTTAACTTCTGGTTTTATATCATAGGAAATATGCTCAATATAATTTCAGTCTTCTTAAATTTATTGAGAATTGTTTTGTGGCCTAACATGTGATGTGTCCTGGAGAATGTTCCATGTGCACCTGAGAAGAAGGTGTATTTGGCTGTTCTTAGATGGAATATTCTCTGTATATCTGTTAAGCCTGCTCCTAGCAGGCCAGCTAGAGCCCTCCTGGATCTTCCTCCTGTCTCTGCCATCAAGGTGGTGGGCAGACGTGAACAGTGGTGGTCACCAGCACCTTTGGTTCTGGAGAGTTTCTGCAGTTTCCCTGCTGTTTGGCAGGTGCTGTAGGGTTAGTAAATGGATTTCCTTCCCTTACACTCTAGTTGCCCTTTAAACTGCTGTTTACTGCTGTGCCCAAAGGCAGGTAAATCCACATGCAGGTGCCTCCGTGATGTCCTTCTCTACTGCAGGTCACAGCATTAGGGTAGCGGTTCCAATCATTACAGTGGCTCCATGTCTCCTGCTCCTCTCTGTGGTCCCTCTATCCTTTGCCATGCAGAAGCTCTTCAGTCAGCTGTTCTTACTTTTTCAGGAGGAAATCCTTTCTTTGTAGGTATATATTTGGTGTGTCTGAGGAAGGGGGTGAGTTTAGGGTTTTCCTATGCTGCTATCTTGGAACCTAAAACTGCTACATTTGCTTTAGTGTTTCATAAGCGCTATTTGTTTTTTTAATATTTTAATGACAGTCTGTCAGGTTATTTAATGTCATAGAATTCACTTCATGTCTCAGAGTTGCAAATTCATTCCTTTACTATCTTTTAAAATTAAATGTTGCCATGGCTTAAATCTCCTCTTGAATTTTATTTCTGACTTTATACCTATGAGATTCTTCTCTGATGCCTTACTCATCATCTTCATCATCATTATCAAAATCATCTAATATAATGGTAATACTAGCCAATATACTTAACCTCTTTATTTGAGGTTGGCTCTATGCAAGAACTTATTCTAAACTGTTTAATTTTCACTGTAACTCTGTGAGGTCTGAGCCATTATTATTGGCTTTTTTATATGGATAAACAGGCACATAGAGCACCTTACCCAAGGTTATGCAGCTAGATGTAATATGGATTTGAGCACAGGCAATAGGACTCCAGAGCCTCTAGTCTTAACCACTATGCTATGCTGACTTTCAAACCATACAAAAATTGATCTAATAACACCTAAATAGATGCTCCATGTCTAAGCCTTAAAATAATATATATTGTTAGGGAGGAAGAAGTTTTCCTCCACCCTTCTAAGTTCCTTAGCGGGTGAAGTGGTATAAGAAAGAGTAACAGGAGGACAACACATTTAATTACGTATGTATAGGAACCCCATAAGAATATATGAGACCTTCACAGGCAGTCAGGTACTGAGGCTCACATGCCATGCTGAGCTAAGGAGAAACGGTTAGAAGTCTGAGACTTCAAAGGGGTGGGATACAACTTACAGGAAGATGGAAAGAACAATTATTTGGAAAAAAAAAAAAAAAAGTTTGCCATGCCATGCAGAGAGAGTAGGACACAGAGAAGAATTTGATCTCCAGGCCCTTCTGAGCTGAGCTTCCCTCCAAACCCCCACCCCACTGTACGTAGCCCATACTCATTACAGCAATCTTTGGTAATAGCTGTCCTCCTGGACCTGGCCCTTTATCTAAATTCTTTTAGGAAGTTAAGGGGGGCATTAAAGCTCTTCCTGAGTCTTCTGAACCTTGACTGACTTTAGCTCAAAGTAACCCATATGCCAAAGGGGTTCATTCTGAACCCCTTCATTGTACAGAAAGTAAAAGCTGAAACCTCCCCTTTGCTTGCCAATTCCACTCCCCTCTATACTGGCAAGTAATATTAACATTTGAATATGTATCTGTAAATTTTTATTTATCATACAAGCATACACTTGTATTTAGCATAGGTGTTTTCTTCACTAAATTAGATTGGCTTAATGTTGTTCTACAATTTACAAGATAAAATATATATTGCCCATGGGCTTAGATACACCTAATGTTTTAAAATATGTCAGAGTATATTCCACATGTCAGTAAACCATAACTTATTAACTGCTTATCTCTTGATTGACATTCTGCTACTGAAACTCAAAAGCACACATAAAATAATTATGTTAATTATAATTATTTATCTTTATATTACGTATTTATCTGTAATGGGCCTCTGGATAGACTTTGGGATTGGTTGGGGTCAAAGCTAGTTTGTTCTTAAGTTAAATTCATTCTGATGCTTGATACCTCCCCCTGCCCTGTCTTCTTGTTCATTAAAGCCCACTTCTAAAGGTCAGTATGCTCTCTATTTGACATCCCAACTAACAATTAAGAGTAGGTTATAAGAGAATATTGTCAATATTTTGTGTGGCAAGAAAAGTCAGTCATTTTGTCTTTGCACTTTGGTGGTTGAGATTTTCCTGTGGAACATAGCTGCATCTAGATCATGATGAACTTTTTCTACTATGAATCATATTTCTCATGTCTATTTAAAAATATTCAATGAGACTAAATAACTTAGGGATCTATAAATGATGCTGCAATGTGCATTCCACTTTTAACAGGAAGTCCTTAATGCAAATGTGTGAAACTCCCTGGATGCATTGATGTGACTTAGAATTATTTTATAATTGAGGAATATGTTTGTTATATCAACAGAAGGAAATTGCCAAGGTGTGCTCTATATTGTGCTCTCATGTACTCCTTTTTTTGACGTCAGAGACCTACCAGGCAGGCTAGAATAAGAAAAAAATGACATGCCTATGAACTGGGCAAACTTAAACAGCATGAGCTTTTTCCTAATTTCTTGCGTGCCAAGACTGGAGATCATATTGGTTACTGTCAGCATTCTCAGCCCTGCATGAGAGGTGCCAATAACTATCCTAAAGTACACATTTATGAGGCTCATTCATTTACTGTACTTAAGAGATACTCCGTTTTATGAGCTTGTGAAATTGCCTTTGTCAGAAACTCTTTAGTTTAAGATTATTCCTTCTGCTTCAAAGTTTAGCCTTGCAAGGAATTTGTCTAAATAGTGTTACTTGACCACTTGGGTCCTCATCTGCAAAGCGTTAACCTCTTGGATATAGAGTAGACACTGACTATTTCCTTCCTGATTGACCTTGAGCGGGGGAACTTAACCTCCACATTGTTTTTGTTGTTGTTGTTGTTTTCTTTGTTTGACCCACCTCTATCTCAGCTTTGTGCCAACCTGTTTTTTAGGGGAGATTTAATTCATGCTTGTCAAAACTCTTTAATATCCTTAGCTGAAAGGTGTTCTAATAAATAGAATAATGTTAACATAATAATTTGAATGATAATAAAGAGATAGGAAAATGAATTCAGAGAACCTCTAGCTAGCTCATTTTAAAATGAAAATATTAGATCAGAGATGAAGATCCCGTATAAGCATGTCATTTGCATATAGAATTATACGGATTTGATAGTGGGGCTTAACACAGCCAAGTCTGACAGCCTTTATCCATAGACTTTCCATATTTAAGAAAAGCCATGATACTGAGTTCTGTTTTTTTCTGTGGCAGTGAAACAGATGATTTAAATGAATCCTGAAACTGGCCCTTTCTTCTAATTTCAGAAATAGATAGCATGTCTTAAGCAATTCATTCAAAGAGCATTTTTCTTTAAGCTGATGGCAGAGGGTTGGGAGGGAGGGCTCTCTCAAAACAAAATTGAACATTCCCTCAATATTTGCACTTACCATTCCAATAATAATAGGAAATCAAGTTTCCATAATGATACCAGCTTCTTGAGCTAGAATCAACAGGAGAGTTTTCTCCACCGCATTAAAAATCATCACAAGCAAAAAAAAAAAAAAAATCATATACAGGCAGTAAGACTTTATCTTTAAAAAGCATTTCACAAAATTTTTTTATGATCTCTCATTTGAGTATACAAACTAGTGATGTCTTCAAAACAATTTAGATTGTATTTTGTACTGTTTTCTAATGTGACACTGCCTTTGTCAGTTTATTACTGGAGTTTAAAGGTATATAGTAAAATGTAACTGACCAGGTAATGAAAAATGTACTTGTAGACTTCCATGATGGATGTTGGAATCTATTTGCTTTTATTTTTAAGATTTTACTTATTTATTTGACAGAGAGACAGTGAGAGAGGGAACACAAGCAGGGGGAGTGGGAGAGGGAGAAGCAGGCTTCCTGCCGAGCAGGGAGCCGGACATGGGACTCGATCCCAGGACCCTGGGACCATGACCTGAGCCGAAGGCAGATGCTTAACGACTGAGCCATGCAGGCACCCCTGGAATCTTTTCAGATCACAAGGGCTTTCTACACACAGTTTAGGTTTAATTATCAATATTGTTTAGAGATAATTTAAGGGATACCACATGATATAGTTCAACAATTCTTTTTTTCTCATAGATTTATTTATTTATTTTAGGGAGAGAGTGTGTGTAAGTGGGATTGGGGGAGGAAGAGGCAGAGGCAGAGGGAGAGGGAGAAAATCGCAAGCAGACTCCCCCCAGAGCAAGGAGCCTTACGTGGGGCTTGGTTTAACAACCCTGAGATCATGACCTGAGCTGAAAGCAAGAGTCACATGCTCAACTAACTGAGCTACTGCTACCCAGATGCCCCTCAACTGTTCTTCTTTTTATTAGCAACTCTGTGTTACTAGAAAAAGAAAACCATGGCTCTAGCTCTACATCAATGAAATGACAGTTGCAAAATTTGCTGTTTTTTGTTTGTTTTCACTGCAGTGTTTATGATGATCAAGAGAAAGTGATTATCTTGAACTTTTGTTGTTGTTTGTTTCCAATCCACTAGCCTTCTGGTATCTTTTTATTTTTTCCTTTAATAAACAACCACCGTATAATAGCAACAGAAATTTTAGGGGCCATCATATTCCCTCCTTTAGGATTTTTTAGGCTCTCCAGAGAAAGCTTACCTGGTGCCTATGTCCCTCTCCTACACTATTCTCTGGCTCTGGTGACAGTGCCAAACCTCAGGCTTATTGGAATCTCATCAATTTCATACCTTCCACCAGAAATTTCCACTTTCCCAAATCAGGACAATCCCCATTCTTTTTGGGTGAAGCATTTTAGCTATTCCTCTCCGTCTCTGCATTTTCGAACAGGCTGTGTGTTTTTCTATACATAAACAGAGGGTCCGTGAAATGTGTTTTGTTTTTCTTGTCTCCTAAAGAAGATATAGAGACCCAAGAAATGGAAATTTAACTCCGTATCTTCGGTAAGAAGAAAATACATTTGGCATCATTAAAAAACAATCAGTAGACACTCAAAAATATATTAGCAAACACATGTCTCTTCAGGCTTCTAAAAATCTAATTTTGATGTGTCATTACCTCTGCACATTTATGGAGCAAATAGATGATTTTTACATTAGGTTAAGTGAACCTTCTACAGGGTCCTCACCTGTCCTATTTCTTACCTATATACCTCACGATCCTAAAGCTGCTGTGGGATCCCAGCAGGTTGTATTGCCAGTGTCAGAAACTAAATGTGGATATGGACGAAGGTCAAACCCAAGCCCAATTTCACACCTGGGGTGTATGTGTGAGTGCTTTTAAGAACCCACAAACACAGCACACATCAAGCATGAGATGGCATCTGTATATATGTCAGAAAGAGATAATCAATCATGACAAGCCACCAAGAACAGAGAGGGTATTCAAAGCAGTCCTGGGTCCTCACACAGGGAAGCTCTGCCTCCCCTATCCCTACCTGCCTCAACACCAGGTAAAAGATGTTTGTGAAAGAAAATCTTTCCTTTTTCTCTCTTTCCTTTGGCCCTTGAGGAGCTGTCCATTCAGTCTTGATGTGAGACTGTTTGGGATGGGGGAATGTTGGTGGAGAAAGAGGAAAGAGATGAGAATTTTTTTACTGTTGAATTGAAAGCAAGATTATAACTTTAAGATGCACAGAACTGCGTCTCAATAACTATGGTTTGACATTATGAATGGTCCAAAAATGAAAGCATGGAAAGCCCAAAATTTACTTAACAGGGTCACTATCCGGGGCGCCTGGGTGGCTCAGTGGGCTAAGCCTCTGCCCTCGGCTCAGGTCATGATCCCAGCGTCCCGGGATTGAGCCCCATGTCGGGCTCCCTGCTCAGTGGGAAGTCTGCTTCTCCTTCTCCCTGGTTGTGCGTGCTCACTCTCTCTTTCTCTGTCAAATAAGTAAAATCCTTAAAAAACAAAACAAAACAAAACCCAAGGTCACTATCCTATAGAAAAAAAGGCTTGGCATAGCATAGTAAGGACAGATGTTTGAAAAAAGGAAACTACTCTAGATTTTATTTCAGCAAGGGTATTTCATGAATACTCTTGGTTACATAAGCAAAGAAGGTGATAGAACAAAGACTGAAAAGAAGTACATTTATCATTATTTTTTTCTCTTTATCCCTAACAGAGCTATAAAAAACATGAGTCTGGACACCTGAAAATTGTAGTGCAGGTTTAACAGTCTCTGAGGTTGTTATTTTCACTATCCTGCCAAATGACTTTATGTTTCTTTTATCTTGAATTTGAGATCCCTTTCTTCATTCTCTGGATTCCTAGGGAAACTATTTTATTTTTTCATTTTGGATCTGGTTCCATTTAACTCAGCTTCAGATTTCTTTAGTGCTTCCCTTAACCAGCCGTGAACATCATACACTTAGCAGAATCCTTTAAGTCCCATTCTTTGTGATGTTTACTGCCCCCAGATAATGAGTGATACTGAGGAGTGATTTGCCGGACCCTTCCCCAAGGAGTCCAGTGGTCATGGGAAGAGTTATGAAGAAGTTCAGGCATTTGGATGGAGGGAGACAGGGGTCAGGGATTGTGCTCAGGACAACTACCTTATTAAGTCAAAAGTAAAGGCGGATTCAAGTAATGGTGACCCACAGGATTTGAGGACTATAGGAGGGAAGCCCCTGGAGCTATTCGCTGTTCCCAGGTAAGAATTTAAAGAGTCGAGCTCTAGCTCTCAGAGCCTGAAGAGTAAGCTTGATCTGAAATACAGAGATGTCACAAGGTTCTTCCAAGCTCTGGCACCAGGCAGATGATGGTCTTAGGTTAAATGATCACTAAAGTAGTGCAACTGGTTGATAAATAAGAGTGATTTTAATTAGAAAGAGTATGTTGAAGTTGGGAACTGATAGAGTAAGTGAAGTCATTATGTACAAAGCTATCTTTATGAAAACTTTCAGTCTGAAAGGAAGTTTAGGTTTCAGAGAAGAATTGTGGTCTTCTAAAGATGTATCCTTTCACACCATACTACATTAATGCTTCCTCTATAGGCTTTGTAGTGGAGATTTACCAGTTGTTTAAATCCATTGCTTTTCTCTCTTGGGCACGTAACTCAACTACATTTCCCAACATCCACTGCAGTTGGGTGAGGCTTTGTGACTCAGCCCTGTAATTGCTCTGCAAGAATAGCAAGAATAATGTGAAAGAGCAGTTAT
Organism: Callorhinus ursinus; assembly: GCF_003265705.2. Classification (NCBI taxonomy): domain Eukaryota; kingdom Metazoa; phylum Chordata; class Mammalia; order Carnivora; family Otariidae; genus Callorhinus; species Callorhinus ursinus. The sequence continues at coordinate 3,823,969 of NW_027397092.1, read as the reverse complement.
GACAGCTAGCATCTTTAATTTTGGTAATTTTAATTACTGTAATTGATAATTTTAAAATACATTTTCAATAAAAGAGAGAGAGAGAGAGAGAAATGAAATTTGCATGTATTACATTTTTATTGGCTGTGTGAAATGTAGAATCAATTGACATTTTATGTCATCAAATGTCTTTTTAGCATTTATGGGGAGGACCACGGGTGACTCCCAAACAGATAGGCTCATAAAAAGATAAAGCAGCAGAAAGATAACCTTCAAAATGTTTTCTTCATCAAGATGGCTCCAATATCTGACAAGCTACACAGTCAAGGAATGTTCCTTTGCTCTCTCTTCACTGCTTTCCTGAGTAATTACAGTAACACTGGATTAATTTCTGAGAGTTTTCTTTCTTGCACAGGTAGACCTTTTCATACTGCAGACCAAGTTTTTTAAATATTGAATATCTGTAGAAATTAGAAAAAGAGAGGTTACCATTGGTGAGGATGTGGGTAGAAAAGGGGTATGTTTGTTCCTTTGTAACCTAAGCTCAACTAATAAGAACAGTTGATTTGTGCCAAGACAGAATTAGCTGAAATGTTTTAACAGGTCAGTTTTTCAATAGCCTCTTTCCATTGAAGTTATTTTGGGCTCTGAATGTGTACATATGTCCACCGGAGGTTATCCTAAAATAACCTGAAAGAGATCACAAAGTTTGAACAGTTGAATTTGATAAACTTTTGATTAAACAAAGAAAAAGTCGAAGCAAATATATGAATATGAATTTTAGACAGCTTAAGGTAGCCTGCCATTGGAAAAAATAAAAAAGCATTGGTATAGGGGATTTATAGCCATTGAAGAGCTTAATCCATAGGTGAGTGGGGTCTCTTGTTTGGGTGATTGCGTGGGAGCGGGTGGGAGAGAGGTATGAAAAATTTTCCTGTCCCTTAGGCATTTTTTATAACCCAGGCTATTCTTTGACAGTGTTAACTGAATTCTGCTCATTATAGTAGATGAAGCTAAACTCCTTTCTTTGGGGTAGGATGGAGTCCCAATTTCTGGATTCTAAGATAAGAATCGAATTTGTTTGCATACTCAAGGTCAGCATCCTGTGTCACCTTGCACACTCAGGCATTTACCCTGAAATCATCCTGGTGCCTATGTTTTCTGTTCTAAGTGTTTAGACTGGATTTGGCTTATTTCCACTTACTCTGAGTGTTGAACAGACTTGTGATTGCCTTCAATCAGAATAAATAAGGAGATTACTGTGGCACAACAAATAAATTATGGGCTAAGTCTTGTCATAATAATAGTTTTCATTTTTATAACAGATTGGCTTGGGAGATCTTGAAGATTTTGCAAATATGGTTTCCTCTGTTTTGCTGATAGGAAAACAGTCTCTGGCTCTAGTTGAGGATTACAAATCTCAGGGACTCTAGCCTGAAACAGAGAACACACATTTTAGAAATTTGGACTCGGTTCATTAGAGAAGGATAATAAAAACATGACCAGGATCTGCATCCTTCTGCCATTTGGAGGAGGTGGATTTGCTGATTCTGCTAAAGAAATACTTGGCAAAGAATTTATTGTTTCCTGCTCTGAGACTTCGAAAGGATTTAGAAAATGCAGGATGTGAATCCTAAAACGTAATAGCAGAGGGTCATATGCAAACTGCCATCTCCAAGGATTATCTGGAAACAAATTTGCCACTTTAAATAGACACTTTTATTTACGGAGTACAATCTATAAATAGGCTCGCTCTGCTTGGTTAAATATTCTAATATAATTAGCAAAGTAATGTAATTGGCTGGCCTTAATACACATCAGCTCTATGGGCAGCATCGCTAAAGTTAACAGTCAAGCTGGAGTTGGGACCAGGAGGCTGCCAATGAAGCCAGACGCACACACAAAGGGGCCAGAGACCCATCACGGTTTCCTGGGGGAAATAGTCATTAGACTGTGCGTCTGGTAGAGTTCTTCAGAAATCACCTCCTAAATGATCCTTTGGTCGATGTGTTTTAAAATAGTCTGCCCCGCCATCCCCACCCATTCGGAAAGCAAACAAACATACGATTGTCTCAAATTAATACATTATCACTAAGTGAATTGCTCAGACAAAATAAAAGCTTCCTGAAAGGCAGTGAGGCCAAATAATGGAGACATCCCTCTCTCCTGTTGTTAGAGAAATAACATACATACGGTGGTGGATGAAAAATGGTGTTAATTCTTTGATACTTTTTTCATCGTTACTCAAAATACTTATTTAACGTCTATGGCATGGCCATTTTCTAGTCTCTCTCCCATTTCTCTGATTGTTCATTCTTAAGCCCTTCTTTCTTCACATCGGGTCTTTTTATCTTTTTAGATGATCCCATTCATATCCATGGCAGAACTTCCTCTTTGGGCCAGACCTCTCCATTGAGTTCGAAATCTTTATATCCAGCCACCTATTAGATATCTCTACTTTTCCCGTATTGAAACTGTCATTTTCCCCTTGTCCACTTGTGACCAATCTGTCCCACGCTTCATGTTTTCAATGTCAGTGAGTCACCGCATCCCCCAGTAGCCAAGAAAAACCAGTATCCCAGTTTGATTCTTCTCTTTGTCACATCTTCCAAGTTCAATCAAGCACCAAAGGCTGCTTTTGTGAGTTCATGACGACTCACCCCCTTCTGTCCACTTCTTTCCAGTTGTTCTCCCTCAATCCTAGCGTAAGGCCATCATCACCTGATGATTCCTCCTCTGTCCCTCTGTGCCCCGTGTTGACCGATCCATTTTCTATATACCAGTGGAAACCATCTTCCTAAAATGCAGATCTGAACATGCCATTCCCTTATGTAAAATATCTTCAATGACACCTTGCCCTATTTAGACATAGGGTCTTTTATTTATGTTTTCTACTTTCCCAAGCTCTTCTTCCCCTGCCCACCTTTCACTGTCTGTGTACTTCACGTAGGTGCCATTCAGATTCCTTTTCTAAACCATCATGGGAAAACACCCACTTTCACTTAAAGTCATTGTGATAAATGGCAGAGGGCTTGATCATCTTTCTTCATAGACTTCTTCTCTGTGACATCCCGGGCCAACTTCAAGCTGCACCACATTTAAAATGAGCCCAAAATCATTTGAACTTTGACAAAACATCTCTTAAGGGTCCAGCTTGCTAACTTTACAGTGCCACTTATTTTGATTAAATACCCCTATTGAACCTACAGCCTTCTGTTACTCTCTATGAGACAGCTCCTGACTATTTTTTGTTGAATGATAGCGGCATGTGTCACCTTAAATTTTTCTTTGCCTTATTGCTCTTTCCAAACTGAACCCAGTCTGTTCTTGGAGTTCACCTGTCTGTTGACATACGAGGACACACTGGGACCCTGTGATGATCTGAATCCATTCTCTTTTGTCTTCCTTAACTTTAGGCAGGAATATGCGGATTCTTACTTGTAATGAGACTCACCAAATGGTAACTATTTTGGGGGTGTCATTTGATCTTTAAAAGACAAATCTGTTATGTTTATTTTTTCTCAGATTGGGATAGTTCCAGTTCAGAATGTGAGGTGGCAAGCTAAAACATATCTTTAAGACTGATTTTTTTGTTTATCCTTGAAACTCAGGGTCTTAAATCAATGTTTTTAAACACTTCTAGTTACACTCCAGTGCAATAGCAAAGCCCAAGGAAAAGCTCAAAACAACTCAGCATACACTTATTGATTTACAAATTGAGTAGCTGATCTTATAAACAATGCATAGAGCTATAGTCTGACTCAGATATCTCTATGCTTTAACTTTTGCTTTTCATGGCTACATATAGTAATACTTTGCTAGTTCGAAAAGTTAAAAAGAAAATGTTTTAGAAGTTACTCCTCACTATTGGAAGTAGAAAATACAAAACTGAGAAAGTTAAAAGTTTACATATTCCTTATATATTAAGAATAAGGTCTGTTAACTTTCTGCGGTGTTTTCCTTTAGTAATAAAGTTTTCTCTGCATAACAAATAGCTGTTGATGAATGGAGAAATGTATGTACATGAGAATAATTATACTTCCTCATGTCTTAACGTAGTCCCTTAATAAAGTAAAGCGAACTATTATATAAATAATCATTTCTTTGGATACAACAATTTCCCTGTTGTTAGGCATCCATATAATTCCTTGCTGTAGATAATGCAGATATGATATGCCTTGGGTGTGTATCTTGTCTGCATTTTCTTATGATAGTTTCCTTAGATGAATAGATATTTCTTTAAAATTTTTGATAAATACGATCAAAGTGCTTTTCAGAAAGTTTGTGTTTAATTCATACTTCTAATAAAAACTGGCTGAGAATATCTGTTGTATAGTACTTCTGTTACACGAAGCCCTGTTATTTTTTTTTTTTTTTCAGATTTTGTTTATTTGAGAGAGAGCACAAGCAGAGGGAGCAGCAGAGGGAGAGGGAGAAGCAGGCTTCCTGCTGAGCAGAGACCCAGATGCAGGCCTCGATTCCAGGACCCTGGGATCATAACCTGAGTGAAGGCACATGCTTAACTGACTGAGCCACCCAGGTGCTCCAAGCCCTTTATTTCAAAATGTGAATTTTATGGGAAAGGCAGTTTATATTACTTGGATTTAATTTTTTTTTAATTTTCTTTCTTTACTTTTTAGTAGTATGGCTTAGCAGTTTTCATTTAGCACCACTTCAACTTTTGTGGGTTTTCTGTGTGAATCTATTGACAAGATTTTTTCCCCCTAACATTTATTGAACACTAGGCACCATTCAGATTGTTTTAAATTTATTGATTTGCTTGATCCTCATAACACCCCTGTAAGTAATGGTATGATATTCCTGTAATCCCCCATTTTACAGATGAAGGAAATACATAGCTGGGATGATCTCTGATGTTGTCTAATAATTTTTGTCTTCATACATTTTATAAACACTTTACATATTAAAAATATTAGCCAGGTAGACAAATGTGTACAAATGGTCCCATGTTATATAAATTGTCAGGTTTGTCATTAAATTTTATCTTGTAAGTTCAGTCATTGTACTGTTAATTGAAAGGTTAAGTGCGTACAGTTACTCATTTATCTCTTATCCCTGTATTTTATGTTTTTATTTATTTATTTGCTGCTTTTGTTTATAACTCTGTGGATTTGTAAATAATGCATCATGTGAAGTGAGAATCTCCCTTCATTTTCCCTCCACAATCAATAAGTTTTCTACCGATTTGTAGTATCTCCATGAAGTATATGAGTAGTACATGGACCTAGATAGGCATTTATGTGTACACATACAGAAGTCTCTTTTCAAATACTGTTTTATTTAACCTTCTTGTCACATGGTATTTTCTTCTAAATCATATTGTTTTCCTTAGCTTGGTTTAAAAACATTTTATTACATGGGATGGCAAATAATCCCTTGTTATTTTTCCTTTGAAGTATTGCTCTGTTCCACAATACCACACATACACACACAAAACCCAAATAGTATTGGATTTTAATAAAATTTAATACATACATTAAAATAAATTAGACTCTATTTTTGTTTTACTGTATTTTCATCTAATTTATAATTAAATCTTATGGTATGAAATTAGTTTCCAGGAATGGAGAGAAGGAAATAAAAACATGTTGATGAGGAAAATACAGGTTCTAGTGTTGATAGTTTGACTTCTGACTAGGTAACTAGGAACCAGCTGATTTGAGGGGGTTGCTTTGAAGGAACAGGAGGAACACCCATGCATTGCTGAGCTTCTTGGTCAATGCTTTGCAATTCTGCGTGTAAATACCATGGAAGGACAAAGGAACATCCTATCTCCCATCAGCTGACAGGTTTTCTTTTTGCTCAGTACCATATGGTTGAGCCATGGTTAAGTTTGTCAACCTCACATTAAATTTTCATCTTTTTCATTGTCTTCCTAGGTCTTAAGTGAGAAAGTAGAAGCTCTGTTTGAAAATGAATGTCTTCCTTGCTTCTGTTAGGATGATGACAAATTTTATTTTAATGATCATGGATCAATGATCCCAGCACCCCGGGATCATGACCTCAGCCGAATGCAGATGCCCAACTGACTGAGCCACCCAGGCATCCCATGATGATGACACATTTTTAAAGCAATACCCGGAACCATGTCCCACTAAATTTTTGGGTATTTCCATTTAGGGGAAATGTATGCAGTATATCAGTAAAAGTAAAAAGTTCATCTTATATGCTTCTGCCTCTTCTTAACTCTTTCTGTAAGAAGTGGATATAAAATATTTCCCTAAAATGAGTCTGGGCAATACACTTCGTCTCCATGTTTATTCTCAGGAAAACAGTAAAGGATCAGTTAGAACATGATGTTTTCTTCAGTGGTTCTTAAACATGCTATGTTACATGTGCAAAGTGTATTTCATAGGAATTTCACTAAGCCTTATAATGTATTCCTCTATCCTCCCCACCTTCAGGTCAATAAGAAAATCGATTTATTCTCCTATATCTCATCCATTATATATATTATAGTTTCCAGATATATTCTTTCTTATATAATAGCATAAGCCTGCATCTAATGTTTGACCTGTTTATTGTGTTTGAAACTTCTCTGGTTGGTGTTACTTACAAATAATTTTGAAATAAAATGGCAATATAGGATCTATATCTTTTATTTACATGATTTATCCTTTAATTAGAGCTCCTCCATGCTACTGTTATGACTTAGATGAGCCAAGTCAACGTTTATTTTATGGGCAGTGTCTAAGCGTACGTGAGGATGCATGGAGCTGTGAAAGTTTCATACAGCATATATGATGTTGGTAAAGGTAGTGTTCTTGGAAATAGCAAGTGGTAGATTTTATGGAATGTTTTTGTCAGATACCGTACTTTAGCTACTGTCTAAGTAACTCAGTTTTTAAAATGTCTTTCAATGTAATTTAATAAGATTTATGTGGTTAGTGTCTATCTGAAAGTTGTTTTGAATTGTACCATTATTATAACAGCTCCAAGAGTATTTCTCAGTACCAGTATTTAAATAATATACTCTTATAGCTCAGTCAGAATAGACTATGATCTATGTAATGTTTTTCATGCAAAAATAATGAAAATGTTTCATTCTTTGTTTGTCAGACTTGTGTGAGGTATTGTGCCAGGTTTTTGTGCATACACTCTTTACATCACTTTTACCTACTTCATATTTCGTAAGTACTGGGAAACATAGATTTGATTATAGATACAGAAACTCAAACTCACAAAGTTAAGTCATTACTTGAAGGTCACACAGGTCATAAGTGCTAGAGCCAACTTTGGAACATACACATGTGTGAATCTTATGCCTAATACAACATATAAATAAACTGTTGGTATATTCTTAGACTCCCTGAATTGTTTCACTAATACATGTATATTACTAAATCACCCTCTAAGGAACTTGGTTAAAATTATGTGAAGCCAGAAGACATTTCCACATGTATTTCTACCTACTGTATTTAACCCAGTTTTATTTTGTACATTTTCTAACATATCTAATGAAAGCATAGACACCATGAATGCAATGGGGGTTATATATGTTAACTTTGAGCAATTTCTCTGAAACACCCTCCACAATGATAGAGACTGAACTTGACAGAATGCCATCAGAGCAAGCCACCTTTTGGCACTGACTCTACGATGTGGTTGTTGTACAGCTAGGTGGTTCTGGTCTGGGACTACTAATAAAAGAAAACCTTTGGTCATAGAACTATTAGAAGAGAATTTTAACTCATGCAATCTATATTATTGAGGTGGTTAGTGTTTTTAATACTATTAACCTAACCCAATAGAAATTAATCACCTGCAGTGAGTTAAGATTGAGGTGTCACCAGTTATCAAGCTAGGGAATACATGTTTTGAATGGTTTACTGTTTTTGTTTGTTTTACAAATTACAGTAGAATGTGGTGTACTGTGATATCATTTATTTCTTTCATTTGATAAACTGTCTTGAATGACAAGGCATGGTGATATGCAAGAAAGATACTGTGAATATAGATACTGTGTGTGGTTGTGTGTATATGCACATGTAGAAGTTTGGTAGTAGTTACAAAAGTTACAGTAGTCTAAATTTCTTGTACTCTTTGGCATAAGAGCAGAGAAATTGACTTTAGATTTGTTAGGTCACGTATGCATGTCCAAAATTTAAAGTTAGCCACAAAAATGATATGATACAGAACTTCTAAAACAGTACAGGGGAAAAAGATAAAAGTTTGATCAATAGAAGAGAGTGCAGGAAATTAGAGAAGAGAATCAAAGAACAAGCAGAGTAAGAAGAAAGCACAAGAAGTTGGTAGAAATAAATCCAAATATATTAGTAATCAACATCATCCATCATGAGTGCTAGGGTAGAAAATAAGTTGAAAATTGCTGGTATAGATGATACTCTGCAACCAAGGTCTTGGTAGAAATCCTGAAATACTGGAAACCCACAAAATCATTCTGATCACAGAGTAATGGCCAATCGTTTTTGACCTCAGAGAACTCCGGGTACGATTTTACATATCTTGAGCATTGGTAAGATTTCCATATTACCTACACTAAAATGACTTGCACCTCAGTTTAATGAGTTTTTCCAAATCATTTCCTCTTGCAGTACCCTGTTATTTTCCTCCTATAATTTGTAACTATATAGCACAGTTTTCTATGTTAGTTTAATAACTATCTTTATAACTAGTCAGTATCCCTGCCAAAGCAGAGACAACTTCTCTTTTGTTCTCTAGTATTTTCACAGTGTCTGGCATATCACCTGACACAAATGGAACATTGATACATACTTACTGAATGAGTAAATAAATGCCATTGACTTGCTGAGATCATTTTTACCCTACAAGATAAAGAAAAGCAAGCCATCCATATACATTGTCATAGTAACATGCCTGAAGAATGCCATTATTTTTTTTAAAGATTTTATTTATTTATGAGAGAGGGAGCATGACAGAATGAGCAGGGGAAGAGGAAGAGGGAGAGGATGCAGGGCTTGATCCCAGAGTCCTGGGATCATGACCTGAGCCAAAGGCAGATGCTTAACCAACTGAGCCACCCAGGTGCCCCTGAAGAATGCCATTATAAAAGTTATATACCTCTTCGTAACTGAGGTGTAGATACTCTGAAAATATATGTGTACAATTATGATTAGGGATTTTTAGCAGATTTATAGTCATTCTGGTTTTTCAAGTATCATGTGTGGCATTTTAAATTTATTGTTAAAGAATAATGACATACAATGTTATATTAGTTTCAGGTGTACAACATACTGATTTAACAATTCTATACATTACTCAGTGCTCACTATGATAAATGTAGTCCTCAGTTGTCACCATACAGTGTTGTTATATTATTGACTATATTTCCTATGGTATATTTTTCATCTCTAACTGAAAGTCTGACTCATCAATCTATTTTGCCCATGCCCCCCAGCCACCTCCCCTCTGGCAACCATCAGTTCCCTGAATTCATGAGACTGTTTTTTGTTTTGTTTTGTTTTGTTTTGTTATTGGGATTCCACCTGTAAGTTAAATAATATGGTGTTTGTCTTTCTCTGATTTATTTTACTTAGCCTAGTATGCTCTAGGTCTATCCATGTTGTCACAAATGGCAAGATTTCTATGGCTGAGTCATGTTCCATTGTGTGTGTGTGTGTGTGTGTGTGTGTGTGTGTGTGTGTGTATGTAATATATAATATTATTGCATATATCTAGTTGTAACCCTGATGTGTCCATGAAGGAGGTGAGCTTGGAATCTCCTCCTCTACTGTCTTCTCTGAGACTCCTCCACGTGTGGCATATTTAACACATTTTGTCAAATCAGACTTCATATATATTTTGAGAGCCATGTCCAACAAGGACTTGTTTTGCTGACATGTAATTCTCAGTTAATGTAGAACAGCAGTGGAAGTTGAAATTCCTCAGTGTTCTCCTTTGGCTGTGAGTTAGCCTCATAGCAATTAACAATTTGTAATTACTTATTTATAGTGTTTATACTTGTTTAACATCTGTACTTCCTTAAGGCAAGGATGATTATCCTCATAGATACATATATTTTCTTGTACTCTATCAGGATTATTAATTGTCTAGGCATTATATAATCTCTTAAAAATGGAGTCGTAGAGACTGTGTCCATCTGTAATGATCTTACCATTATTTGTAAATGTCCTAGGGTAGCATTAAATTTTATTGTACATCCCAGAAGTATTTTTATTCTCCCTTAAGGTCTTGGTATGGGTTTACATGAAAAATCCTTTTTAGTTCTGAGTGGAAAAATGCTAGAAAAGCTAACATATCTATGAACCCAACTGAAAGAAAGTTTTCCAAAAATAGGCACTATCATAAAATTAGAATTTCAGAAATCATAGCTATTCTTTTGTTCTACATTGTTTGTCACTGATTCTATAGTGCTTTTTATACAATAATAAATATGACTGGTAAAATGACTAAATCAAATTTTATGTATGTATAGACCTTATTCTAAAAGACACATTGTACCAAAATTAAATGGGGAAAGATTGAATCATAAATTTTTTAAACCTTGAACACAATGCGTCACACATAAAGCAAATGTTACTCTTCCTTCTTTTTGAAAAATATTTCAATTCTAGTGCAGTTAACATATAGTGTTGTATTAGTTTCAGGTGTACAATATAATGATTCAAAAATTGCCTATTATTGAGACCTTATCAAGATAATTGCATATTATTACCAAGGGCTCATCAAGATGTGTACTGTTAATCCCCTTCACCTATTCCACCCATCTCCCCACCCCCAGCTTGCCTCTGGTAACCATCATTTTGTTCTCTATAATCAAGAGTCTGTTTCTTGATTTGTCTCTCTCTTTTTTCCCCTTTGATTGTTTGTTTTGTTTCTTAAATTCCAGATATGAATGAGATCATATGGTATTTGTCTTTCTCTGACTGATTTATTTCACTTACCATTATGCTCTCCAGATCCAGCCACACTGTTGGAAATAGCAAGGTTTCATTCTTTTTTTCTAGCTGAATAATATTCCATTGAAGATATATCATACCACGTCTTCTTCATCCATTCATTTATCATTGGACATTTAGGCTGCCATAACTTGTCTAATGCAAAAGAAGCTGCAATAAACATAGGGGTGCATATATCCCTTCGAATTAGTGTTTTTATATTCTTTGGATAAATACCCACTGGTGGGATGACTGGAGCACAGTGTAGTTTTATTTTTAATTTTTTGAGGAACCTCCCTGCTATATTCCAGAGTGGCTGCACCAGTTTACATTTTCACTGTCAGTGCATGAGAGTTCTCTTTTCTCCACATCTTCACCAGTACTTTTTCTTGAGCTTTTGATTTTAGCCATTTTGACCAATGTGATGTGATACCTCATTGTGATTTTGGTTTGCATTTCCCTGATGATTAGTGATGTTGAGTACCTTTCCATATGTCTGTTGGTCATCTTTAGAGAAATGTCTGTTCATGTCCCTCTGTCCGTTCTTTCAAATTTATCAGCAGGTAAATTGATATGTAAATTGTGGTATATCCATACAATAAGAAAAGCGAACAATCAATGCACACTACAGCATGAATGAATCTGAAAAATATATGGTATGATTCTATTTATACAAAGTCTAAATAATGTAAACTAATCTGTAGTTAGAGTAAGCTGGGGTGTGGGAGGGGCTGAGGTTAAATTTAAAAGGTACAAGAGAAAATTTTCAGGGATGATGGGTCATCTTGATTGTAGTGATAGTTTCAAAGTCATATTCAGATGTCAAAACATACTAATCTCTCCATTCAAATATGTGCAGTTTATTGCATTACAGTTTTATCCAAATAAAACTGTTTCTTAAACAATAAAATACTTTTACTGAGTTCCTCCAATTTAATATTTAATCAGGAAGCTTTATTTTAATCCACTCACTTTTAGAGTTGACATAATCTAGGATTTTAGATCCAGCTTATTGCTATTGAACAGTTAGTTTGCCTTTAATTTTTAATGTTATTTCAACAAATATTTAGGCTGAATATTTTAAATTCTTACAATACTTAGGATTAAATCTTTATTCCATAAAGTCTCAATTTTTGAGCATTATTATTATTCACTTGTTATCTTCCTGGATTATAACTTTAAAACATTCAAATGCATAGGTGGAGTATTTCCTGAAATATTCCAGATTCATACGTTTGTCTTAAATGAAACATACTTGAGTAAAATATCTGGGGCACACACTTTTGCTTTCAGAAGTCAATGAAATATCCCCAATGTTTCCTGGTATGGAAAAAGAAAAAACTTTAAGGATAATCATAGTACTGAACCCTTGTAGGTAATATTTTCTTTATGTAGATTCATAGAATAACTTTTTCCTTCATTAAAGATATTAATCATGAGGGGTACCTGGGTGGTTCAGTTGGTTGTATGTCTGGCTCTTGGTTTCAGCTCAGGTCATGATCTCAGGGTCATGAGACTGAGCGCTGTGTCCAGCTCCACACTCAGTGTGGAGTCTGCTTGAGATTCTCTCTCTCATGCTCACTTCGTCAGCACATATACTAAAATTGGAGATTCTCTCTCTCCTCCTGCCCTTCCCCCAACTCGTGCATGTGTGCTCCTTCTCTCTGTCTCTCTTTCTCTGAAATAAATAAAATCTTTTTAAAAATATTTATCCTGAAATGTCTAGATATGGGATTTCTTTCAGGTAATTGTGGTATTAAGCAGGCCTTTTTTGATTTTAAGATGTTCCATAGTTTAAGTGCTATTATTATTATTTTTTTTTATTGTTGATGTCTACTCTATTTGTTATTTTCTCCAGGAGCTACAGTTATCTATTAGTTATATCTCTATTTTCTGTCTTCTACTCTGTCATTTTCTCAGTTAACACTTTATTAATCCTCCTTTGTCCTCAACACCTTGATTTGATTTCTTATAGTATCAGTTCTCCTTTTACTACTTCTAAAGCAAAATTAAAATCTGTATCAAAAGTAGGAAATATTTCCTTTTATTACCCATTTTTTCACCTCTTCCTGCACTTCAGTTAGCTGCTTTTTACCTCATATTTTTTTTTAGTTTTTATTTAATGAGTTAAGGGGCACCTGAGTGGCTCAGTGGTTAAGCGTCTGCCTTTGGCTCAGGTCATGATCCCAGGGTTCTGGGATCGAGCCCCATGTCAGGCTCCCTGCTCAGCGGGAAGCCTGCTTCTCCCCCTGCTTGTGTTCCCTCTCTCGCTATGTCTCTGTCAAATAAATAAATAAAATCTTTTTAAAAAAAATTCCAATGAGTTAAGATACAATGTAATTAGTTTTAGGTATACAATATAGTGATTCAACACTTCCATTCATCACCCTGCGCTCATCATGACAAGGGCACTCCTTAATCCCAATCACCTGTTTCATCCATTCTCCCCACCCACTTCCCTTCTGGTGACCATCTCTATAGTTAAAAGTTTGTTTCTAGATTTGCCTATCTCTCTCTTTTTTTCTCTTTGCTTGTTTGTTTTGTTTCTTAAATTCCACATATGAATGAAGTCATACAGTATTTGTTTCTCTTTGACTAACTTATTTCACTTAGCATAATATTCTCTAGCTCCATCCATGTTGTTGTAAATGGCAAGAGTTCATTTTTTTATGGTTGTGTCATATTCGTTTGTATATATGTACCACTACTTCCTGATCCATTCATCAGGATGGATGATTCTATAATTTGGCTATTGTAGATAATACTGCTATAAACATTGGGTGCATGTATCACTTTGCATTAGTGTTTTTGTATTCTTTGGGTAAATTCCTAGTAGTGTGATTGCTGGATCATGTGGGGTAGTTCTATTTTTAAATTAAAAAAGAAAATTTTATTTATTTGAAAGAGAGAGAGAGTTGTGAGAGCATGAGCAGGGGGTTAGGTAGAGGGAGAAGTAGAATCCCCACTGAGCAGAGAGCCCAATATGGGACTCGGGATCATGACCTGAGCCTAAGGCAGACACTTAACCAACTGAGCCACCCAGGCACCCTATTTTTTAACTTTTTGAGGAATCTCCATACAGGTTTTTTTTGAACCTCTGTACTGTATTCCAGAGTGGCTGCACCAGTTTGCATTTCCACCAACAGTGCAAGAGGTTTCCCCTTTCCCTGAAACCTCACTAACACCTGTTGTTTCTCGTGTTGTTGATTTTAGCCATTCTGATGGTTATGAGGTGATATCTCATTGTAGTTTTGATTTGTATTTCCCTGATAACAAGTGATGTTAAGCATCTTTTCATGTGTGTGTTGACCATCTGTATGTCTTCTTTGGAAAAATATCTATTTATGTCTTCTGCCCATTTTTAATTGGATTATCACATATGGGGTACTGAGATTTATAAGTTCTTTATATATTTTGGATACTAACCCTTTATCAGATAAGTTATTTGCAAATATCTTCTATTCAGTAGGCTGTCTTTTAGTTTTGTTGATTGTTTCCTTTGCTGTGTAGAAGCTACCTCCTCCTTGATGAGAAAATAAAACAAAACAGCAATAAGAAAAACAAAACAAAAAAAAACAGGAAAGGCTTCAGGTTTATGTTTCATAAACATAGATCCCAATTCAAAGTTGTTGGTATTGAAATATATAACAGCTAATTAAATCCAGTAACATCAACAGAATGGCAAAGTAGTTAGCTCCCAGGCCATCCTTACTCCCACAAACACACTAATTAAGCAACAAATCATGGACAAAACCCCTTTGAGAAATACGGAAACTAAATGAAAGGGTCTTGCACTCTGGAAGTACACAAAACTTACTGAAGCTAGTAAGGAGCTGTGGGACACTCTCTCAACAGTCCCTTACTGGGGTAAATGCCAGAGGATCAGAAAGAGACCTCGTAGCTCCTAGTTTCTCCCAGAGGAGGGTTAGTATTGGTTTCTATCTCTAGCTCCCCAACTTTTCCAAGGGGGCTCTGCAGAGGACTGATGTCAGTTCTGCCAGTCTTGGCACTCGATGGGTCCATTACAATCTAGCTTCTTCCAAGAGAATAAAGACAGTAAATTGGGCTGGAAGACTCCATAACTTCCCCTCAAGGCTCACCATATAGTGAGCTAACAAAAATGGAACTAAAGACATATAAAGAACATTTCAACCTAAAACAGCAGAATATTCATTCTTCTGGTGTGCACATGATTCTTCCTCTGGGGAAGATCGCCTGTTACTTCACAAAACAAATCTCAATGAATTTAAAATTAAAGTTATAACATCTGTCTTTTTTGACCACAATGGCATAAAATAACAAATCAAGAGCAGAAGGAAATCTCGAAAATTCACAAAAATGTGGAAATGAAACAAACTCTTGAATAGTTATTGGGTCAAAGAAAAGATTTTAAAAAGGAAATTGCAAAATACCTCAAGACAAATGAAAATGAATAAAAATATTAAAACTTACTGGATGCAGCAAAATCAGTATACAGAGGGACATTCAAAGTGACGAATGAGTATTTTAAAGAAGAAAGATCTCAAACAACCTAACTTTACACTTGAAAGAGGTAGAAAAAGATTAAAAAACCACGCCCAAAGTTAGTGGAAGGAAGAAAATAACAACAATAAGGGCAGAAATAAATGAAATAGAAAAAGAAAAACAGTAGAAAGAAATTGATGAAACGAAGTTATTTTTTTGAAAAGATAAAATTGACAAACCCTAGGCTAAACTAAGTGACATAAAGAGAAGACTTAAATCAGAAATGAAAGAACACTACAACTGATAACATAGAAATCAGAAGGATTATAAGAGATTATAGACTAAGGAAGTGTTCTGGCTAAACCAGAACAAATGGATAAATTTCTGGAAGTATACAATGTACCAACACTAAATCATGAAGAAAGGGAATACCTAAATGGATCCATACTGGTATGGAGATTGAATCACTATCCAAAAATCTTCCATCAAGGAAAAATTCAGGACCAGGTGACTTCAATACCGAATTCTACCAAACATTCAAAAATATAAAATTGTATGAATCTAGTCAATCCTTCTCAATGCTTGTAAAAAATTCACACTAGTCTAAGTAATTAAGAGTGAATTACCTTTAAAAAACTAGTCTAGGGGCGCCTGGGTGGCTCAGTCGTTAAGCGTCTGCCTTCGGCTCGGGTCATGATCCCAGGGTCTTGGGATCGAGCCCCGCATCGGGCTCCCTGCTCGGCGGGGAGCCTGCTTCTCCCTCTCCCACTCCCCCTGCTTGTGTTCCCTCTCTCGCTGTGTCTCTCTCTGTCAAATAAATAAAATATTTAAAAAAAAAATAAAATAAAAAAATAAAAAACTAGTCTAAACTAGCTGGTTACCAAGATCCCTGGGGGTCTTTTAAAACATAGAGATTACTAAGTCTTTTCCCCAGAGGTTATGATTTATTAGTTTCAGGTTGAGGTCTTGCAATAGAATTTTAAAATGTGATTCAGATAGAGTTTGGTTTTCCCTGAAAGGACGGCCCCTTAAGAATTGTCTATTCTCAGGAGAATGTTGGGCAGGTGCCAGCCCCATGTGAGACTTGAGGTGTCCTTCCCTCACCTTTCCTCTTGGAATCTTCACAACTCTCCCTGCTTTTAAAGCTGTATTGAGCTATGTCTGGATTTACTGAAGAGGGGTCTTCCTGAAAACACCCCTCCAGAATTGCTTACGAGTTTAGGAGTGGCTTCCTGCGGTTTTTCTTAGTCCTACTTTTTGACTACCACAGGAATTGCTCCCACTATAGAAAACTCCAGCTCTTTTTTTTTTTTTTTTTTTGATATAGCTATCTTTCTCTTGTAGGGTCTAAAATCAAGTGATATAAAATCTTCTTCCCAAATAGAAACTGAGTAAGAATGAACATAATTTTGAGGGGTTGGTTTGTTTGTTTCCTTTTCGATGGTGTTCACTAGTAGTAACAAATAGAAAACAAAAGGAATGAAACAAAGAGTTCACCAAGGCATTAAAGTCTAAAACTCTGTCTTCTTTGAAGTGTAACTGCTAAAGCAATCTTTTTTTTTCTCTCTCTCTTTTAACTTCTCTTAAAAGTTAGAGACAGCCAGTCAAGCCTCCTAGCTACATTTTTATTTTTTGGATTAATATATCAGTACTTTCTCACCTTTTAAATACTCTTTTTCATATTACTTGTCTTTGATTTTACTCTAGTTCACACAGATGGGATCAGGCACACCTGGCACTGTGGGCACTTGACTACACCAAAGAAGCAAGATGGTTTATCTTAGCAGAAAATACAAAAATGGAAAATTTAATATCACTTTCCTTTCATGGTCCCATAACATGGGTGGCATCAGATTAAATGGGCAATCACTTCCAAATGATCATGGATGCATCTGGCTCAATGCTGTTGGAGCCCACCAGCACAGTGCAGGGTTTGTTGGAGGTGATTCCTAGATGGTAGCTTTTCCCTCTCCTACCTTTTTCAGTGCTCACTGTCAAACCTCACATTCTCTATCGATGTTCCATTTTGGTTACGGGTATGTAGGAGGCTTGATGAGGAAAGGCTAAAAACTGCTCACATAGACATAGTGCTTTACACACAAAGAACTTTCAAGGTAAGCTGGTTTCTGATTTTTGTTATGCTTTTAAAACCTATTATTGTGTTTAAATAAAGCAACCAATTTTATATACTTAGCCTCGAGGACTTTTTTTAACTTTTTTTCCCCCTCTAAGACCTTTTGAATTTTGAGGTTCCTTAGTTTGGAGGAGGAATTAAAGGAGAGCAGTGGGAAGATGCCCTAGAGAAAATGTCTGCATGACAGTCTGGCCACCAGTGACGAAAATGGGGCATCTCCCAGTGAGATGCTCCCTAGTAGATAGAATATAAATGTATATATTCAGTTAGCCAGCACTGAACACAATAAATATATAAATAAATAAAAAGGAAAAATAAAGAATATGAAAGTATTTCCAAAGGATCATGTGCTTCACCAACACAAGAATTTTTCTATGTCTTACAATTTTAAAAAAGGATTTACCAGGGAAACATTTTGTCATTTTTTTTGCATTTTGTTTTAGTACATCTCAAATGGTGTGATTTGTGGTATACAGTGTACTCCTGAGACAGTGATGTTCACACAATACTTTCGTGAGCTCCTGTTTTGTCTGGCACAGAATCTATGTCTTTGCTCAGGACTTTTTTGTGGTGTGAAGAATTACAGAAGTATCACCCTTTAAAAGCTCATGGGCTTGCTGGGGCCTCTCACCTTTGTGCTTCATTTGCACCCTCTTAACACCAGCAGAGTGATTCCTTGTACGACAGCTTCCTTTTGGTTGTTTGTTCTTTGCTTCATTTTGTTTTAAAATTTTGGAGTGATGAACCTGTTATTGCTTACAGCAGTGTCATGTCATCTCCTCTATGATTCATTAATACTGTGCAACATGGGACACTGTGGCATTTTTATTTTGCTTACCTGTTGGGATAAACTACTATTATTATTATTATTTTGGAGAGAGATTGCATTATTCCAGATCAAGCCCTCAAATACTTATGAAATGCTGCCACTGTTGACTCTTGGGAGAAATAAAAGGACAGCCATGAGGTACAGTCTCCAAGAGAATCTCTTGTCGCCTTGCATGCTTCCCCTTTGGGTGGAATGCATTTATGACGTTCCTTTAAGATTAGAGTTCAGGAAGATAGTCAGTAGTCTAAGACCTTGGGATTAGAAGTATTGTGAAGTCATTTGATTGTGAGAAACAAGCAGATGTGATGGTGATTGGCTTCTTTAAGAAATGAAGCGTGACATCAGTGGGTCAAACCAGGCCACAGAGCCATAAAGAAAATTGAATGGCTCACTTGTTCTGTACACTTTAATTTAGTTCTTGGAGTTGATATTTTTTGCTCCCTCTCTTGCTTGTCAGTTTTTAAGTAGGCATTGGCTTTTTAAAATCAATTTATTTTCTCTATATTTATTACTGTCTTGTTTTACGAAGGTGGCAAAATTTCATTTCAATTTTTAACTGTCTCATCAGTAGAAAGTACTTTGGGATATGAATTCACTTTGGCCGGGAGTTGACTCATCAGTAAAAAATTGTTTTTGGACATAAACATGGTTTGGCTGTGATTTGGCTGAAGTATGAATTTTGCATTATTTTAAAAATTGTTTTGTCATGAGGTACTAAACTTCTAAAACTCTCAATAAACTGTTCAGTTCTATCCAACTAGGTTGACCATATGATTGGCAATTAACACATGCCCAACATGTGTGAAAGTTAAAGTTTAGCATATGGGTAAAAGGCATGACTTATTTTGTAAAAGCCGGATACATTGTTGGTATGCCTAAGCTTATAGGTGCTTAATGATGAGAGGACTAAATATAGGGAACAGCATTCAAAATACCCTATTTATTGATTGTAATTTTTTTCAATTTTCTAATATTGGGTTGGGAGGTTACTGGTTGTTTATGGGTAATGTCACAATGTCTACCTCTCTTTCCTTGTTCTTTTAACCACTGACCACTGACAAGCTGCTTTAAAATTTAGGGTTTCTGTGTTTTCTGACTAGTGTCGTCTTGCAGTATGCTGCGTGAAAATGACAGTACCTTCTATGGGTGGTCAAAAAGTGAAAAACTGCATCATTGGCTGAAAGATACTGAAGGAGGGTTTGCAGAAGAACCCCGGGCATAAGGTGTAAAGATGATTGTGACAAAGGCACAGAAGGAGAGAAGTTACTCCAGGAAGGAGTAGGTGCAGGAACACATGGATTCAATGTTGGAATGGGCATGATGTGATCGGAAGGTTAAAGATGGATTTCCAGCAGTAGAAGGAGACGCCATCACAATCATAGAGATAATATATAAGCAAAGCAGGTCCCAATACTAGAGTGTGGGCTTGGACTTACAAGATTGGTGTTGGATATGTTTGATAAGTGAAGCGTCTTTACAGACTTTGGAACAGGGAAGTAGCAAAATGAAGTAGTGTTATCATCTATATGGGTCGCTTGTAGATCAGGAATGAGATGCCGGAAGAGGTATCTGGATGTAGGAAACAGTAAGAGAAAGAAGATGCATTCGGGTTCTTATACACATTTGAAAGAAAAAATGAACCACTAGTGAGACTGGAAAAGCTGAAAGGTCTCTTTTAGACCAGACATTTCATGAACAGTCTGCACATGTGGATATACCCTTTAGAAGGGACTCTGTAAGTGTTGAAATAAAGAAGCAAGTACTTAAAAACATGAGACACTGGCTGAATATTCAGATAAATTCAGCTGCTAGATGTGAAGGAAAAGAGAATAAAAGAGAGAAGAGAAAGAATGAAATGTTATTTTAATTCAGGCATGAGGATAAAGATAAAGGAAGAAAAACAAGAAGTATTTCAAATTGAATAAGCAGGCTTTAGCTTCTTGAAGACAAGCACTACAGCTTATTTCTCTTTTTTAGATCACAGATATTACCCTGAACCTTGAAGTCACCCTATATGTACTTAAATGATGCCTAAATGAATGAAAGGAGCCTTGTCATAATTTAGTAACTGACTGAAGTTAGGACTGAAAACAGGAGTGACTTTCAGTTTTGAGATGGAATTTTAAGGTGTGGGAAGCAATTTGAATTACAGTGGTATAATTCAGATCCAAAGATGTCTATATCCTTATCCCAGAAACCTGTGAATGGCAAAGGGGAATTCGGTTGCAAAAGCAATTGAGGTTGCTAATTGGCTGACCTTGAAATAGGGAGATAATTTAGGATACTCTATGTGGGTCCAATCTAATTACGTATCTCCTTCAAATGTGGAAGAGGGAAGCAAAGGTTAAAGTGCCAGAGTGATGCCCTTTGAGAGAGACTCAATCGACCATTGCTGGCTTTGAGAATGGAAGGTTCCTATGAGCTAAGGATTGTGGACAGTCTCTACCATCTAGAAAAGGCAGGGAAACAGGTTTTCCCTCAGAGCCTTGAGATGAACCCCTCCTCCTGACACCCTGACTTAGCCCACTGAGACCTATTCCAGACTTCTGGTCTCCAGAACTTTAAGAAAATATATTTACCGCTGATCCTTGAACAGCATGGAGATTAGGGGTACTGACCCCCACACAGTCGAGAATCTGCATCCAACTTTTTGACTTCCTCAAAATTTAAGTACTAATAATGAGAACTTCGAGAGATCACTTTTTACTGTGATGAGCAATTTAGTGGAGAGACAGACTGCTCACAGGGAGATGATTAGCCTCACACAGCATTTAAAGCAGATATTCCCAACACTTGAACTCACCACAACAGCAATGGGAGTGGCTACAAAATTATTACAGAAGCACAGTATTTACTAGAGTTAATTTTATGCAGTTATGACTTAATACTTCAGGTTGACATTTGTTTACGTTTCTCTCAGCTGCAAATGGCGCTGCATACGTTTGTGTTTGTGTGCCTAACTTGGGATACATTTTAGCTTTTTATGATCCATATGTGCATATTTCATTGTAGTAAATGATAAAATAGTCTAGTATCTTCATATATTTAATGCATTCATGACATATCTTTTTCTTAAATTTTTTTTTGATATTTTTGGGCTACATGGTTTGACTCCCAGTTTTTTCAAATTATCACAAGTCTCCAAAAATGTTTCCAGTGTACTTACTGAAAAAAAAAATCCATGTATAAGTGAACCTATGTAGTTCAAACCTGTGTTGTTCAAGGGTCAAATGTAATTTGTTAAAGCAGAAATGGGAAACTAATACAAGTTGGTTTGGGGGGAAGGTGTGTCAAGCATTTAGTAGTGGGAAGGTATTAGTTTTGATATTTGGAATATTGATTCTGCAAAATCTAGCTGGGGAGTCTTGGGGAAATTGCTTACATTCTTTGGGTATCACTTTCTTTATTAATTATTTCCTTGCCACGCAGAGAGAACTTACTTGATTCTCTTGCTTCCTCTCTGACTGGCCTTTCTCTGACTCTTACATTGCTCATGGTCTCCAGTATTCTCACTTTCTTGTTTATGATTTCCTTTTTAATGATTTGACTCCTCTACTCTCATGATTCTAATTGTCATATGTTTGCCCAAATGAGAAGCACTTTGATCTATTCAACACCCAATCTTTTCTTCAAATTACATCCGTATTTTTAAAATGATTCCCTTAGATGTCATTAAAAGGGCACATCAAGCTCAACTTGTCTCTAAACAAATTTATCATGTTCTCCTTTTAAACAGCTCCATTTAAACAGATAAATACATGTAAGTTTCTAAAACATCAGTGCTTTCATCTCTCTGCTTAGTTAAATCGCATACATTCTTGTCTCATCATCTTCACTGAGGAGAAGAGGGCTGGATAGGAAATAAGAATTGGGGAGGGGATGTGCTATGGTGAGCGCTGTGAATTGTGTAAGACTGATGAATCACAGACCTGTGCCTCTGAAACAAATAATACATTATATGTTAAAAAACAAAAAAGAAAGAAGAAGAAGAAAGAAGAAAGGAGAAAGGAGAAGGAGAAGATAGTAGGAAGGGAAAAATGAAGGGGGGGAAAGGAGAGATGAACCACGAGAGACTATGGACTCCAAGAAACAAACTGAGGGTTTCAGAGGGGGGTGGGGTGGGGGATGGGTTAGCCTGGTGATGGGTATTAAGGAGGGCATGTGTTGCATGGAGCACTGGGTGTTATATGCAAACAATCATGGAACACTACATCAAAAACTAATGATGTAATGTATAGTAACTAACAAAATAAAATTAATTTAAAAAAAGAACTGGGACACACACACACAAAGAATTTACTGAGCATTCAATGTATGTCAGATATCAAGATAGATCTTATGCAAGAAATGGGGATTTTTTTAGAAAAAGTTAAACTGAGTTAGTCAAATTGAAGTATCAGGTTTCACTGTATCTCTCCAAGCACTTCAGCAAAGGCAATTATCACTTCTGGAGGAAAAAAGAGGCCATACAGAACAGGGGTTGTCAAACCTTTTTCAGTGAAGAACCATAATGAAAATTTTAAGCTCAGTGAGTCAGATACCACGGCTTTCTCATGTTCTTCTTTGTTGTGTTTTGGTTTTTTGTGTGTTTGTTTCTTTGATCATTTGTATATATTTTTAACAGTACTTTTAATATGTAAAATGTGGCGTGCCTGGGTGGCTCAGTGGTTACGCATCTGACTTTGGCTCAGGTCATGATCTTGGGGTTCTAGGATCAAGCCCCACATCGGTCTCCCTGCTCTGCAGGAAGCCTGCTTCTCCCTCTGACCCGCCCCCCTCTCATGTGCTCTCTCTCTCTCATTCTCTCTCTCTCTCAAATAAATAAATAAAATCTTAAAAAAATGATTCACTTTGGTGCACAGACTAGATTTGGCTTGCATGCTATAGTTTGTGAAATAGAACAAATAGGGCATTGCTGAATTGTATCATAGTGAGAAAATATCCTTGAAACCTAATTTTGTTGAGAAAGAAATATTTTTTCCCCTTCTAAATTTTAGGTATTTCCTATCACCTATGGAGAACTAGTTGTGGTGAAATTGGATTGTTTTTACTATTAGTTATAGCAGAGGGGAATGGACTTAGGGGATATTCTTTTAAGACAAGAGGGAAGTAGAAAGACCTGTTGTAGCTGAGAGCTAAAGCCAAAGAAATTCAAGTAGCTGGACATGACTGCCCTTGCACTTCTCCAAACCCTCAGGTCAAATTACAAGGGTAGGGGTGACAGAAATATCTGATAAGGCTTCTGGGGGAAGGTTCCAGGAGAGCGGGAGTGTTTCGTTCTTCCCAATATATCGCCCCCCAAAAGTATAATTCATTAAAGAAAAACCTTATCATAAAAAGTGTAAATGTGGTAAAACAATTTTGGGAGAGAGTAGTGGGCGGCCTGGACTGAGATACCTCTTCTGATTTATTTAGCTGCTGTAAGGGGAGATTTAGAAGTATCCTAATGTCCTGAAAGCAGGAAGGTAAGATGTTGAAAGAACTGTTCATTAAGAATAGGCCTGATGTTTTAGACATGGGAGCCTCAAAGGTTCATATTAATGGAATCTCATAGGGACCATGAACTTCAAAAGCAGATGTAATTTGGATGCTCTGATAGACAAGTTTAGCAGGAGGGTAACGAGGGACCAGGCCAGAGTGACTACCTCCAAGTGGGTATACACAGAACAATGTGGAGGATCTTACTATTTCTCAGGATTCAATCAAGCACTAATGGGTTAAAGATGACCACAAATTTCCTGATCATTTATTTGTCCCCTTGAATGAGGTCAGAGTCTGTGAGTGCTTTGGCCATCATAATATGGTGGAAGTAATGTTGTGTCAGTCTTTATGGCCAGTCTTCAAGGGGCTGTTTTCAAGGCAATTCAAGGCAAATTTTTCTTACTGTCTCTTGAAACACTTATTCTTGGGACAGCCCTCTGGGAATCTCCAAACTCAATGTCATGAGAAGCTTAGCCATAAAACAAAGCTACATATAGGCACCAGGTCAATAGCCCCAGCCGAGCTCCCGAGAGCCTTCAATTGTGATGTGAGGGAGCCATGTTGGTTGTCTAGATCGGTTGATCGCTTAGAGATATCTGCAGTTTGGCCAGTTTCTTTCTGCTTCTATATGGAAAAGCTCAAGTGAGAAGCCTCCAACAGAGCCCAGTTGGTCTGAAGAGCCTTAAGAAACAGAATAACAATACAATAGATAATTCAAAGAGAATCCAAGAACATTTCATCAATACATGGAAAAGAGCACTCTCCTGGTGAATCACCCATGCCAAGAGTGGATATTTTATGAGTGATAAATAGCCTTTAATACATTGAGTTACTTAGATTTCAGGGTTAATTTTTTTACCACAGCCAAACATAGGGTTTTTAAAAAAATGAGTTTTGGGGTTTAGTGGTTATCAAAGTATGTTTTGCAGATCTGGGAGTCCCTCAGATTCTTTTAGGCTATCTGCAAGGTCAAACCTATTTTTATGTAATTGTAAGATTTTTTTTGATGTTTTCATAGATGGTGCACAGCAATATTGGCCAAAACTGCTGGTGCATTAGCATGAATCAAAGCAGTGACACCAAATCATAGAAGTCACTGTATGCTTTCCTGGCATGCACTTGAATTTAAAAACTGGCAATGTTACTTAAGAATGTCCTTGATGAAGTAGTAAAAATTGCTATTTATA
The DNA here is from genome assembly GCF_003265705.2 of Callorhinus ursinus. Lineage (NCBI taxonomy): Eukaryota > Metazoa > Chordata > Mammalia > Carnivora > Otariidae > Callorhinus > Callorhinus ursinus. Next base: position 3,798,994 of record NW_027397092.1, on the reverse strand, counting down.
TATCTCAATCCTTGAGTATACATCTGTTTTATTATTCTGTGTGACAAAATGGAAAATATGCATAAAATACTATGTAATAACTTACGGTTGTGTCAAGGAAAACCACTTGGGTGCTTTTATTTTTTTTAAGATTTTATTTATTTGACAGAGAGAGAGGCAGGCAGAGGGAGAGGGAGCTGCAGGCTCCCCGCTGAGCAGGGAGCCTGATGAGGGACTCGATCCCAGGACCCTAGGATCATGACCTGAGCTGAAGGCGAACACTTAACCGACTGAGCCACCCGGGCGCCCTGCCACTTGGGTGCTTTTTGAGTTGTGAGCTTAACTAGCTGTTTTTTTGTTTTATTTTGTTTTGTTTTTTTAATCCCCCATGGATCACTGTTTTTATTTAAAAGAACAACTGACAGAGACATGATTATTTAAACTTGTTTATCAGGCAAATAGTTTCTTGAATATGAACAAAGACTGCTTGTTATTTCAAGAAAAAAAAAAAACGTGATTTTTGTTTCTGGTAGGAAAATAAGTTTTCAAGGAAAAACTAGAAATTGGTGATGTGGGCTAATAATACCCCTTCACCCTGCAAGGTCCATGCCCTAGACTCCTGGATACTTTAAGTTACATGACAAAATGAACTTTGGAAATACAATTAAGGTTACTTCCCTTGGAATAGGGAGATTATGCTGGTGGGGCAAATCACATAAGCCTTTTAAGCAGGGAACTCTTTACATGAAAGCAAAAGAGATGTTACAGAAGAGGAGATCAGAGAGCTTCAAAGTATGAGTGTGTAACATGCTGTTGCATGTTTGTGGACAGAGAGAGCACCATGGCTAGCAGTGCAGGTGTTTTTAGGGAGCTGAGAGCCTTTCTGGCTGACACTATATGAGGAACCAGGAACCAGAGACCTACAGCCACGTGGAATCAAATTCTGCCAACGACCTGAATGATCCTGGAAGCAGATTCTCCCTCTGGCCTCCAGACAAGAGACCAGGCTGGCCAGTACCTCGATTGTAGCTTTATAAGACTGGTAGAAAAACTAGCCAGGTCCATCTGGATTTCTGAAAACATACTTTGAGATCATAAGCAAGTGGTGATTTATGGCAATAGCAGAAAACTGATACATGTGAAAAATTTTTAATTGCTGCCTTGACTGATATTTCTCATAAGATCAGTGGTGATATTAATGAATAATTTTTGATACTGTATAATAAAATGTGTCAACATAGGGAGTATCTGCATAACTTAACCAGTATTTTCCAAGAGATGTTACAAAATCATGCATGACTAGAAGACCTATGCAAATTGCAAGGTAAACTTGAGTACAAAGGGAGTGCAAATGAATTCATTGATTAGCTTCCAGATTACTCAGGTACTACTTATTTTTAAGAAGCTCTAACTCATTGTATTGGGTTTTGTTGTAGTATTAAAAAAGAATAACCATAATTTTGTGAAAATACTTTTAGAATAATCCTTCCTTTTCCAACAAAATAGGTGTACAAGTCTGGGTTTTCTTTAAATATTTCAACTAAAACGTATCACCAGACTGAATACAGAAGTATTTATTAGAATCCAGCTATCTTTCATGAATCCAGACGTCTAGACATTAAAGAGCTTTGCAAAAATGTGAAGCAGCTCCACTCTTAACACTCATTTTTTTGGGGGGGGATGGGGGAGAAGTACTTGTTTTTCACACGAAAATAATTTGTGTTAATATGCAATGAATTTTTAAAATTAATGTGCAGTTAACATTTTTTTCTGTTTGACTTCTAATATGGTAAATAATCAAGAGATGACCCATATGAACATATAAACAATATAACCCATATAAACAGTATATTCCACATACCCAAAAACTTTTGGGATTTCTCAATAATTTTTAATATGAAAGGGATCCTGAGTTCCAAACGTTCAAGAACAAATGATTTCATTAATCCCCACAAATACAGATTACGTCTGAACCTGCGAGCCCACTACCTAGTTCTATAAGAGGAGATGAGATCTCCTCTCTGTACCCATGCAGCTTCAGAAGGAGAAAAGCGAGGGAAGATGCTCTGAGAGGGGAGAAACATTCCAGATGTTGGCTTTGAGCTTTGAACTGAATGAAAAAGTCAACCTGAAAAAGTCTGTCTGAAACAGGAAGAAATCAAGTTTCCTTTAATTGTCTGGGTCAAGTTTAATTGTCCAGGTCAAGTTTAACCACCTTACATCCTTATCATTTTATTTCATCAGCAAAAACAGGGAATCCATAGTATAATATTAGTTTTTTAAAAATTGTACTTTACCTTTATTTTATAAAAGAGAAAACTGAGTTTCAGAGAGGGTTAATATCACTCTTTGCTTGAACAGCCCCCTGTTGCCTTCTGAGCACTATATAAAACCCTGGGCAGACATTGCCTAGTGTGGCCAGTTTCTTGGCAATGTCACTTGTCACCAAAGTTTTGCACCTGATGTGCTTTATTAAAAAAAAAAAAAAAAAGATTTGAGAGAGAGAGTGCAAGCAAGCATACGAATGCAGGGGGAAGGGGCAGAGGGAGAAGGAGAGACAATCTCTAGTAGGAGCTCAATGCGGGGCTCGATCTGAGGACCCTGAGATCATGACCTGAGCCGAAACCAAGAATCAGGACGCTTAACGGACTGTGCCACCCAGGTGCCCTGTGATATGCTTTAGGTTTAGTTTAAATCTGTTGATTTCATACATCCTGAATACAACAACTTGGTATTCTCCCAAGCCCTGTGCATTTCTCTTCTGTCTTTAGAATGCCCTTTTCCTTCTGGTACCCCTGGGGGATCTTATACTTAAAAAGAGAGTTGTTATTGTCACCTCTTGTCTGAAGCCTCCATTGGTCAATTTCATGAAGACCTCCACCAAGCATGATTAATTCTTTCCTTCTCTGTACCTTAAAATATTTCACTTATTTCTAAATGGTACTATAAGCTCTTGAGTAGGATTGTTTTGTTGACAAAAAATGAGGTAGGATAGTATTTTCTGGTACATTGTGGAATTTGACTTTGCTACTGCTGACTTTCCATTGTACTTTTATCTCTTCTATACTCATCCCATCTGGCTCCTCTACTTACAGTGGAAGCATAACTTTTAGTCCATCTGAATATGTCAATTGAGAGGTGGTTGCATAGGAAACTGAGAGTTGACTGTGAAACAGGGAAAACAGGTTATTTTTTCATCTTATCTGTGCACTGTGAACCTTGGGAAAACAGATTCCGTCTTTGTGTTTCCAGCATAGTTCTTGGCACATTTAGATGCAGTGCTGAGTAAATATGTGGCTGATAAATGCATGAGTGATAACATGTGTTTGAATTGGATACTCTCTCACTCTCTAAAGGTCCTTCCAATTCATAAGCCCTTTCTTTTCTTCTGAATCTCTTTATCATTTCTCCCTTAGTTAACCTTTTCTTCCTGTTTTTGTTTTCCTTTCCTTTGTCTTTTTTTTAATATCGAGAATCCTTTCTAATTTTCTCATTTTTTTTCCTTTTAAAACAAATAAATACAGACTTCTCATTTAAAATGACTAGTTGGCAGCCTCTGATGGAGATTTTCTTATTTGCCATTTGCCTAACAATGTGTACTTGCAGATAAAGAGGAAATTTCACATTTTTTTCTTATCATAAGTGAAGATGAACATATTACCCTATTGTTCTTACAGTGAAGGTATATCAGTTAATTGAGAAAGGTTCCTTACTGATTCATTTATGGGTTTAAATGATATGATGTTGATGATGATGAGGATATCATAATGAAACACTGCCACCCACTAACACATGATGTTCACTAAGCCCTTAGGAAATCAGGAATATAGTTATTGCATTTACCACCTGGGACCATTAAACCTCTTTTAAGTTTTTATGCTTTTTAGTCATTTTATGAAAAATTTACAGAAGAATAAAGACATAGTAAAAAAAAAACCTTTAGACTTATTAATCTAAACATAGCAATACTTTTTGTATTGAGAGAACTATGGTGAACAAAGATGATGAAAGGTACAAGAATACTATCACATATACTTTTAGCAAAATGGGATGACTTAGGGTCTTGCTTTGATATGCTGTGTTGTTAGGTTCTTCCTGTTTTTTGACTTTATTTTTCCTTTAGTCTTAGAAATACGTTGTTCCCTCAGAAGTTCTTAAGTTTTAAGAAAATTCATGTTGGATTTCACTTACACAAATAATTTTACACTCATTTTTATCTCTTGAGTGCTGCTCTGACTTGTGAAACATCTTCCTTTGTCAGTTTTCTTTGGTTGGTATTTTGGGTAGAAATTCAAAAATTCTGAATTCTCAATTGTGTTTGTTAAAAGCAAACACAATGCAGAGAATGTCTTCAGTCTTCTTTAAGTCTTTAGAAAGATTATGTAATACTTTATTTTATTTTTTTTGGTGTAATACTTTATTTTTTTATTTTTTTATTTTTTTAAGATTTTATTTATTTATTTGAGAGAGAGAATGAAAGAGAGAGAGCACATGAGAGGGGGGAGGGTCAGAGGAAGAAGCAGACTCCCTGCTCAGCAGGGAGCCCGATGCGGGACTCGATCCTGGGACTCCAGGATCATGAACTGTAAGGCAGTCGCTTAACCAACTGAGCCACCCAGGCCCCCGGTGTAATACTTTATATGATACAATAAGAAAACTAAGGAAGGAAATTATATCATTCTTCTAGGCTACTCCATGATGTTTTCTATTTTCCTGATTTAGTTATTTCATACATTGGTGACAATTGATGGATAATGAAGATTTAATGATAAAATAATCTCTAGGATGATGAATAATAAAATATGTAAAGATCTGGAAAAATTAAGCTCTAAAGTTCCATAATGTAGCATAGATAGAAAGGTGGATCCATATGGTAATGATGAGATTGAATATGTTTTATTACATTTCTCAAAATGAGTAAAATTTCCATTTAATAGCAGGGAAACTTTAAGAATAAAAGTTATTAAAAATTCACTCTTACAAATAGAACTGCTCAAAAGAGAAACTCAAAAACTTTGATCTGAGGGAGTCGGATGATATACTGAGAGTTAATACATGCCAGTATTATTAGTGGCATTCAGAAGGCATTACTCATCTTTGTACTACACCTTTCCTATTCTATTCAGAGCAAATAATCAGGACAGGAAGTTGAGCTTGGAAAGGGGAGGAGCAGGGAAGCTACTAGGAGCTACCATTTTATCACATGGATTATGGGATGGTAATGCCTACAGAGGTAGTGCTACAGGCAGATTGTAGCCTGGTGGTACTTTAGTAGCAGTGTGAGTGCTAGATGTTCTTCATTTTCTCATTCTCTTCTCGGTGAGCACAGCCACATTAGAGTTTCCATATTGGACACTGAGCATTAGGCTGGGAACCTAAGGCTGTTCTACTTCCAAAATCCAAAAGAAGGTTCTCACCAGTATCAGAATATAGGTTTAAAATCTGAGTCAAGATCTAAGGTCCATCTCCTGGGGGGCATACACTGAATCAAGAAAAGAGTATTTCTTATTCATGTAACAGTAAAGAATCTTAAATGAAAAAACAGAAACTAGCCAAAATGGGACCTGCAAACAAATATGACAATACAAGAGATAGGGGCTCTAATTCTGAATATTCTGAGAAAGAGTATTTCAAAACTGATTTGCAGTATAATGAATGATGATATGACTTATAAGCAGAAGGAAAAAGAAAATTAAAAGGGTTGTGTAACATAAAGTGGAGTTCCAAGGACACTAAAATGGTACTGTAAATAAAGTCCTTACCATAGTGGGTGAAGAAAAGATCTGGCATTGCAGAAAGTACATCCAGAATGTGGATGAGAAACTTGAAAATAGAACTAAAATGCACATAAATAAGAAAGGAAATGGAAAATGCAAAGTGCAGGTAATGACACCCAAACCAAGATTTTTCTGAAGTTAAGAAAAAGTACAATGGGGGAAAAATTCAAATCAGTAATATTCACTCACAGAGAAACTCCCTGATGCAAATTTCTTGCTAATGATCAACGTATTGTAGTCATTCAGTCAATATTCATTGACTGGATGGATCATGGAAAAATTGATTAAGTGTTCTCAAATGATAGTCTATAACCAAATGGGGCTGGCAGATGTTTTATTTGGCCTATACGATGTCACTTTAAGAAAAAATTGTTATGCCAATATTTAGTGTGATTTCACAACTTTACTTGAAAAATTTGACTATTTGGGCACATTTATACTCTATTTCCAAATGACACCTGTTTCTTGAATTTGAGTAGCAGCTACTCCCTTTCCGTGGGTCTTGTATTTTGTCTCTCGACCCACTTCACTGTTTATATTACTTGTCTAGACACTGGAGTTACTGGAGTTCGTGACTTCCCTTTTACAACAAAGAAAAAGAACCAGTAAGAGCACACTGAATGGCTTATCACAGTGCAAGTATAAATATGAAGATAGGTCAATGAGTCTAGACATATTCTGCAAAACAATTAATTACAAAGATCAGGAATAAATTTTTGCAAGCATCTGTGCTAAAAATACGGTTTACCTGCCAAATAGAAGTCAGAATGAATGTAGTTTTACTCTTTAACAGCAAATATAAGACAGTAATGGAGAAATAATTACGAAGTTTCAGGAGAAAATTTTACAATTTATGCTCATTATTTTTCTTAATGCAACATTTTGTAGGGGAAACAGGCCTTAAAAACACATTGCCAAACAGGTTACTGAAAAATATGTATACATACATTTTACAGTCAGGTAGAGCTCAAGAATAGTGAATGTTTAATAGGACAGTGGTAAGCTCTGAAGCCATTTAAACATAGAATTGCTTAAATGAATATCACGTGTGTGGCCATGACAATAAGTTGTAATGGCAACATCATTTCACAAGCAGAAAAATAATAACGCAAATGCATATCCCAAACTCCAAACCCCACACTAACAAAGGTTAAAAGAAAATAGACATGGTATCAAAAGGCAGTAAAAACATGCCAAGTTATTAGTTGTGCATAAAAAGAGATTCAGCAGATATCACTTAGTTCATGATGTTGGTAATCCAATAAATTCAGGTTTAAGGATACTTTTGAAAAAAACTTAAAGCTGGGGCAGCTGGGTGGCTCAGTCTTTGGGCATCAGCCTTTCGCTCGGGTCATGGTCCCAGGGTCCTGGGATTGAGTCCCCCAGCAGGCTCCCTGCTCTGCGGGAAGCCTGCTTCTCCCTCTCCCACTCCCCCTGCTTGTGTTCCCTCTCTCTCTCTGTGTCTCTCTCTGTCAAATAAATAAGATCTTTAAAACAACGACAAAGAAAAAACTCTTAAAGCTAAATAGCATATACAAAATGGTAAGAAACAAAATAAGACCTAACAGTCTTAACAGTGATGATCCCACCTCACCCCTGAGAAGAGAAAATTCACCAAAAGAGAAATATAATCACAAATTATTCTGTTGAAGTAATCATGACAACAGTTAACAATTATTGAGTTCATTATATCGTGTTGGATGCTGCCGATTGGGTGCTTACTTTGTGCTAATTGGTACCCTTCTGTTGTCTAACCAGTTTAATTCACAACACAGTCATACTGAGGTGGATATGATGATACCCACTTTTAAAATTCAGAAACAGAGCTTGGGTAATTTGAAACAATCTGCTCATCTAGTACTGACCAGCGTGAGAATTTTATCCCCAGCAACATCAGGCTATTCTTCCCACTAAATGACAATTTGTAGTTCACTAGGCGTGACTCAGTAGGGCAGACTAGGACTGACCTCTGGCACCAACAAGTCAAAGACTCCACCCAAACTGAGGGGGTAAATATATTTGAGTGATGTTTCAAGAAATTGGTTTTGGAAAAAAAAAAAAAAGATGAGGGGGATTGTGTTCAATTTTTTTTAACACTTCTTTACATTAATATTTTTATTTTATTTTTTTTTTAAGATTTTATTTATTTGACAGAGACACAGCGAGAGAGGGAACACAAGCAGGGGGAGTGGGAGAGGGAGAAGCAGGCTCCCCGCAGAGCATGGAGCCCGATGCGGGGCTCGATTCCAGGACCCTGGGATCATGACCTGAGCCGAAGGCAGACGCTTAACGACTGAGCCACCCAGGCGTCCCATGTCTTTTTTTTTTTTTTTAATACAATATAGTTGACAGACAATATTATGTTAGTTTCAGGTGTATAACATAGTGATTTGCCAAGTATATACATTACAAAATACTTACCATGATCGACTGTATTTCCTATGCTATACTTTTTATCCTTGGGACTTATTTATTATAACGACATTTGCACCTCTTAATCGTTTTCACTTATTTCTCTTATCTCCCCACCCCACTTGTCTCTCTGGCAACCACCACTCTGTTCCATTTATGCGTCTGCTTCTGATTTTTTTTTAGAGACCATGAGAGGGAAGAGGGTCAGAGGGAGAAGCAGACACCCCGCTGAGCAGGGAGCCTGATGTGGGACTCGATCCTGGGACTGCAGGATCATGACCTGAGCCAAAGGCAGTCGCTCAACCAACTGAGCCACCCAGGTGCCCTCTGCTTCTGATTTTTTTGTTCATTCATACTCTTTAAATTCCACATATAAGTGCAATCAGACAGTGTTTGTCTTTTAATGTCTGACTTATTTTACTTACTATAATACCCTCTGGGTGTATCTATGTTGTCAGGAATGACAGCATTATTCCTTTCTTTGGCTAAGTAATATTCCCTCATATATATATACATACATATATATACACACACACACACACACCACATCTTTATTTATCTATTGATGAACACTTAGGTTGCTTCCATATCTTGGCAGTTGTAAATAATGCTGCAGTAAATGTAGGGGTACATATATCTTTTTGAATTGTTTTCATTTTCTTTGGAAAAATATCCAGAATTGGAATTACTGAATCACATGATATTTCTACTTACAATTTTTTGAGGAATGTCCATTGTTTTTCATAGTAGTTGTACCAATTTACATTTCCACCAATAGTGCATGAGAGTTCCCTTTCCTACACATCTGTGCCAATATTTCTTACATCTTGTCTTTTTGATACTAGCCACACTGACAGGTATAAGGTGATATATCATTGTGGTTTTGATTTGCATTTCCCTGATGATGAGTGATGTTGAGCATCTTTTCATGTGTCTGTTGGCCATCTGTATATCCTCTTTGGAAAAATGTCTTTTTGGGTTTCCTCATTTTTGATCAGATTGAATTTTTTTTTTTGGTGTTGAGTTAGAGGACTTTTTTATTATTTTGGATATTAACCCCTTCTTGGATATATTATTTGCTAGTATCTTCTCCTGTATAGTAGATTTCCCTTTCATTTTGTTTTACTATGTGAAAGCTTTTTAGTTTGGTGTTGTCCTAATTGTTTATTTTTGCTCTTGTTTTCCTTACCTGAGGAGACAGATTGAGAAAAATACTGTTAAGGCTAGTGTCTAAGAGAATACTACCTATATTTTCTTTAAGGAGTTTTATGGTTTCAGGTCTGATATTTAGGTTTTTAATCCATTTTGAGTTTATTTTTGTGTATGGTGTAAGGAAGTGGTCCAGTTTCATTATTTTGTATGCTGTGCAGTTTTCCCAATACCATTTATTGAAGAGGACGTATATTCTTGCCACCTTTGTGATAAATTGACCGTATAAATGTGGGTCTATTTCTGGGCTCACTATTCTGTTCCATTGATATATGTGTCTATGTTTGTACTAGTACCATACTGTTGAGATTACTAGAGCTTTGGAGTATAATTTGCATCTGGTATTGTGATTCCTTGAGCTTTATTCTTCTTTCTCAAGATTACATTGGCTATTTTTTGTGTGTCTGGTTCTATACAAATTTTAGGATCATTTGTTCTAGTCCTGTGTAGAATACTATTGGTATTTTGATAGGGATTGCATCAAATCAGTAAATTGCTTTGGGTAGTGTAGACAGTTTAGCAATATTTAGTCTTTCAATCCATGAGCATGGTATATCTTTCCACTTTCCTCATTGTTTTTTCATCATAGTCTCAGAGTTTTCAGAGTACATATTTTTTAGCTTCTTGGTTAAATTTATCCTTAGGTATTGTATTCTTTTTGATGCAATTGTATATGGAATTGTTTTTCTTAATTTCTCTTTCTTCTAGTTCAGTATTATTGTATAGTAACAACAGATTGCTCTATATTGATTTTGTATCCTACAACTTTACTGAATTCACATAGTAATTCTAATTGTTCTTTGGTGGAATCTTTGGGGTTTTCTCTATATAGTATCATGTCACCTGCAAATAGTCAAAATTTCACTTATTTTTGACTATTTGCCTTTTTGGATGCCTTTTATTTCTTCTTCTTTGATTGTGGTTTCTATGATTTCCAGTACTAGGTTGAATAAAAGTGATGAGAGTGGACAACTTTACCTTGTTGCTGATCTTAGAGGAAAAACTTTCAGCTTTTCACCTTTGAGTATGATGTTAGCTATAGATTTGTCGTATATGGCTTTTATTGTGTTGAGGTATGTTTCCCAAAACCCAATTTGTTGAAAGCTTTTGTTTTTTTAATGAGTGGATGTTAAATTTTGTCAAATGCTTTTTCTGCATCTCTTGTGATGATCATGTGAATTTTTTTCATTTTGTTAATGTGGTATATTACATTGAATAATTGTAGATATTGAGCTGTTCTTGCATCCTTGAAATAAACCCCACCTGATCATGGTGAATGATCTTTTTAATCTATTGTTTGATTTGGTTTGTTAAGATTTTGTTGAGAATTTTTACATCCACATTCATCTGCGCTACTAGTCTATAATTGTTTTTCTTTTTTTTGTAGTGTGTATCTGATTTGGTATCAGGATAATGCTGGCTTCATGGAATAAATTCTCAAGCATCCTTTCTCTTCTGTTTTTTGAAGTAGTTTGAGAAATATAGGTATTAGCTCTTCTTTAAATTTTTGGTAGAATTCACCTGCAAAGCCATCTGATTCTGGACTCTGGTTTCTTGGGAGTATTTTGATTACTGGTTCAATTTTGTTATAAGTAATTGGTCTTTCCAAATTTTATATTTCTTTCTGATACAGTCTTAGAAGATTGTGTGCTTCTGGGAATTTTTCTCTTTCTTATAGGTGTTTAATTTGTTGGTGTATAATTTTTCATAGTATTCTCCCATAACCCTTTGTATTTCTCTGGTATCAGTTGTAAATCTTCTTTCATTTCTGATTATCTTGAGTCCTCTTTTTGATCAGCTGTGCTAAAGGTTTATTAACTTCGTTTATCTTTTCAAAGAAGGAGCTTAGTAACATTGATCTTTTTCTATTGTTTGTTTTTTTCTCCATTTAATTTACTTTCACTGTGATCTTTATTATTCCCTTCCTTCTCCTAACTTTTGGCTTTGTTCCTATTTTAATTCCTTTAGGTGTAAGATTGGAGTTGAGGGTTTTTCTTGTGTCTAGAGGTAGGGCTGTATTGCTACAAATGCTAAGAACTGCTTTTGCTGTTTCCCAAAGACTTTTTTTTTTAATTTTTTTTAAATTATGTTAATCACCATACATTACATCATTGGTTTTTGATGTCGTGTTCCATGATTCATTGTTTGTGCATAACACCCAGTGCTCCATGCAGGACGTGCTGTGCCCTCTTTAATACCCATTACCAGGCTAATCCATCCCCCCACCCCCCTCCCCTCTAGAACCCTCAGTTTGTTTCTCAGAGTCCATAGTCTCTCATGGTTCGTCTCCCCCACCAATTCCCCCCCTTTCATTTCTCCCTTCCTACTATCTTTTTTTTTTTTTAACATATAATGTATTATTTGTTTCAGAGGTACAGGTGTGTGATTCAACAGTCTCACACAATTCACAGCACTCACCATAGCAAAGACTTTTTGAACCATTGTCTATCCATTTTCATTTGTCTTCCACTTTCATTTCTGTCATTTGATTTTCTTTTTGATTTCTCCATTGACTGTTTAGTAATATGTTGCTTAGCCTTATGTGTTTAGCCTTTATGTGTTTAGCCCTTATATGTTTTCCAGTTTTTTTCTTGTAATTGACTTCTAGTTTCATCCTGGTGTGGTCAGAAAAGTTGCTCGATATGATTACAGACTTTTTAAATTCCTTGAAAATTGTTTTGTGACCTAACATGTAATGTATCCTGAGGATTGTTCCATATGCACCTGAAAAGAATGTGTATTCTGCTATTTATAGATGGAATATTTTGTTTATATCTGTCCATCTGGTCTAATATGTTGTTCAAAGCCATTGTTTCCTCATTGATATTCTGTCTGTATTATCTACCCATTGAGGTAAGTGGGGTGTTCAAGTCCATTACTGTTATTGTTTTACTGTCAATTTCACCCTCCCTGCCTATTAATTGAAAAGCACTTTTTAGATAAAATGGAAATAAAGCTAGGATCTTCCTAACTGGATAACATTCTGGCTTTTCTGTTACCCTTTCTGGTAGGCAGCGTCTAAACTAGCTCCTAAGTGATCTTGCCTTTTGGTGTTCGCTCCCTTGTGTATTCTCATCCCCTTTAGTAACAGCTGGATCTTCTGAATTGCTCTTGGTGAACAGAATGTGACAAGGGAATGGAATGTCTCTTCTGAGAGTAAGCTGTGTAAGTACAATAGCTCAAGTCTTGGGTGTGCTGTCTCTCTCTTTGCCTGTGGGCACAGCCAGTTCACCCTGCTGGAAGCTAACTGTGATATCATGAGGCAGACCCAAGGAGAGGCCCAGGAGAGTGAGCTTGGCATCAAATCCTTCAGACCCAGTTAGTCCTTCAGATGATTGTAGCCCCTGCTGACAGTTTGAATGTCCTCCTCCTCATGAAGACCCTGAGCCAGAAGCACTCAGCTCCACTGTGCCTGGATTCCTGACCCACAGAAACTGAGATAATAAATGCACATTGCCTTAAAGCTGCTAAGTAATTTGCTACACAGTGTACAACTAATGCTTCCTTAAGGCATAAGACACATAGGATTGTCCACTAGCATACTTACGATTCCAGCCATCTCCAAGTTTTCTCTTTGGACTGTTATTTCCCTACCTTCTCCTCTTATGTTCTCATCATGAACCCCATGACCTAGTTTCCTCACCATATAATGATCTTTGACTCAAATCTCTATTTACAGTCAAGCCAGTTCCTAGATCAGATCAGCCTAGGCAGTAATCCTGGTCCTTTAACACTGAGATCCAGGCAGACTGGCACAAGTTGTTGCTATTTAACTTATTTCTGAACACCATTAGTATTCAACATCAAATTTCTCCATTTAACTATATCTCAAGGGCTGTTTGAAATATGTTAACATATTATTTTCCTTTCAAGAGGTTAAGTTACTTGGGCAGGCTGAGTTTATAGGATTAGAAATTATTTGAGCGGTATTTACACAGAAGTAAAAGTTAAGTGCGAAAGAAAAGATGAGCCTTCTAAATATGAGACTGTAGAGCCTAAAGATAGGTCAATTGAGGGTCTGTGGAGGGCACGATAGTTTTTATAAACCTGTTCTCTTTGTCACCTAAGCATTGTGTAACATTTGCTAACCCTACTTAATTTGTAACAAACATGCAATGCAAACTTGAGGTAGAAAAGTATTATTACCACTAACCTATTTACTTTCTTAGGGTATTGAGGAATTTCTTTGCATAGTCAAACTCCTGAAGTAATTGCCCAAGAGTAAATCTGTTGATATGGCAATAAGATGATGTAGAGGGCATAGTGCTATCCTCTAAATTTTCCTTAAACCTGCTGAGCTGTGAAGACTCGATCTAAGGTACTCTGTTGTGGCTTGAACCTCTACTGGGAGTACATGATTAACAGTGTTGTGAAACAAAGCTGACAAGGACTCTGGCCAAGAACTTCCCCGTAGTATATGGTAGCTAGACAAAGACTTTGCCAGCCGATGCCAAATCAGCTGATGTGCTCTGTCAAAACTACTAGTCAAGCTGTTTATTTGCCATGGGGGAGAGAAAGTGACCTGAAGATTGCCTGGATTTTGCAATTTATGACTGTCCCTCCTGGCACCATGAAGACAGACTTACTGCTGGAGTTCTGTATTTCCACTTTTGTTCCCTAAGCTAATTGTTTGTGTTAACGGGGAAGTGATTAAAAACATGGGCTTAGAGGTCAGGAATTTGGCCCCATCCCTTAGTTCTGTGTCCTTGCCTGGAGTATTTGAATTCTGTCTCAGTTTTCTCATCTTTAAATGGGTATTGTAATAGTACCTAATTCCAAGGAGGAGAGGTTCATGAAGATAAAAGGGGAAAACATATGGAAAACTCTTAAAATACTGACTGGCACGTCGCACTTAATAGAAGTAGATAATAGGAGCACCTGCATGGCTGAATCAGTTAAGTGTATGATTCTTGATTTCAGCTCAGGTTATGATCTCAGGGTCCTGGGATCGAAATCCACATCCAGCTCTTGGCTCAGTGGGGAGTCTGCTTGAGATTCTCTCTCTCTCTCCTGCTGCCCCTCCCCCTCTCTAAAAATAAATCTTTTAAAAAAGTGAATAGTAGTATTTTTACTATTAATATTACTAATAGCTCTTAATTCTGTAAAATTACCCATAAGCTTCAGTGAAAAATGCTTTTATGAGCAATCATGTTGTAATTCTGCTTTACTTTACTTTCATAGTTAGGACATTGAGCCTTCCTGAGAGGCTACAGCTCCGATCACAGTTGAAGCTTTAATTTCAAAATTTATGCATTATTAAAGTTAAAGGCAAAATTAAATATATAATTCCAAATGTGCTCTTAGTACTTAACTCTAAAATTTGGGGGTCTTACATTGTGCTTCTACAAATGGTTTTTAATTTAAAATATACCCATTTTGCATCTGTCAGTATTGCTTTTCTGTTTACTAGAAACCAACACATTTGGGTTGTCTTTTAGCTTTGAAAAGCTGTCCCAACTGTAACGCTTTTTTTGTATACTTTTTCTTCTAATAGAAATTGTTCTTCGTGCTTTTATCATTACTGATGAAAAAGCTTTCTTTCTCCTCTCTACATCTGCATAGATAAGGAATCACGTGTTCATAAGGCAGGTGCATACCCCAAGCTTAAGTGCTTTTCTGATGAAGAATAGGGAGAAGTAACCAGATGTTAATTTTTCTGCCAGCGTGATCAGCATTTAACTGGTAATCCTGAATTTATTTCTTGTTTTTTTTTTTCTTTTCTTTTTCTCCTCAGAGGCAGTTACAATTGAACCACCCCCCTACACAAGGGTCAAGGTAGTCATAATGTCTGTCTCTTTTGTTAGGGTGTGCACATCCTAAATTTAGATGAAGAAATGCAGATTGGCAAGCAGGTCTGGATCCTTATAGGTCTTGACTAGGTCATTCCATTAGTCACAGAATCTGGCTGATTACATTTTACTTAGGATTCTTGATTTAGTGGCATTTACCCTAATGTGGGCAAAAGGTCTTTGTTAAGTTACAAGAATATCTTTAAAACTATCTTGTCTTTTGAGAAGACCTCATCACTGTCCATCTTTCTTGCAAATGAATGTGTCAAAATCATTATTGTAGTGACTGAAACTCCTAACCTTTTCTTAAAATAGAATTCTGGCTTTAAAACTTCACTTTCATTTCCATATGTAATGACAGCACTCAGAACAGCCTTGGAATTTGCAAAGGTTCCCAAACGAAGTGATGTTTGGTACTTCTACCAATTACTGCAGCTTTGGAAAGGCATGTGCCCAGGAGGGATATTAAATGAACAGTAGGTGGGTGTTCTAAATTTATTCATTTCAGAGCTGTAAAACAATGCTGTGGATCTCTAGTATATTGTAAAATATTAGGCTACTATATGTTTCACACCCGGGGTAACTCTGTTGTTACTCCCCAGAAAATGTATTGTACTCTTAGAAGTGGATTAATTAAATCATTCATTCAATGATTATTTATTCAGCTGATGAATTTGTTGAATTATTTTGACTTCTGTAATTACAGTAGTGAGCAAAGAGGTTTCTTTTGTAAGAGAACTTACTTTTTAGTGGGAGGAAAAGAACAAAAAGTATCAACATGTGTCAGGGAGCAAAAAAATAGAATGGGGAAAAATAAAAATTATAAGAAATAGGAATATATGAAGGGCAGGAGGAGATGGGGTAATTAATATAGGTAAGACCTCTACCCAAGAAGTATGTGCCGGAGCATAGAAGGAAATGAGGCTCATTCACATTTAGGATATGCTACCAGACGAGGATGATTGGCTTGATTAAGGAACAGTGATACAGCTGAAGCAAAATGAGCAAGGGGGATGTAATAGGGGATGAAGTCAAAGGTTTAGGGGTGAAGGAATTGCCATATTGGACATTGAAGGAAATCATAAGGTCTCTGGCTTCTGCTTAGATTGATCTGGCAAACATTGGAGACTCTTGAACAAAGGAAGGAGACGAATTATCTTGTGTTTTAAAGGGATTGCTATGGTTGCTCTGGGAAAAGAGACTGAAGAAAATAGGGCATGAAGAGAGGCTCAAGGCCAATTAGTAGTCCAAGTAGGATGAGAACTGAAAATTGGCCATTGGACTTAGCAGTGTGAAGAGCATATTGTGACCTATAAGAAAGCCACCATCACATGGCATTTTACATAAGCATACCCTGAGATGGATTTTCGCATGCTGTATTAGGGGTCAACCCCCTGTAGAAGGAAAAGAAGAAAGCATGATAGGGTAGAGGATGATTTTGAAATGTCATGCATTAGAACCATGATGCAAGGGCGCCTGGGTGGCTCAGTTGGTTAAGCGACTGCCTTCGGCTCAGGTCATGATCCTGGAGTCCCGGGATCGAGTCCCGCATCGGGCTCCCTGCTCAGCGGGGAGTCTACTTCTCCCTCTGACCCTCTTCCCTCTCGTGCTCTCTCTCTCTCATTCTCTCTCTCTCGAATAAATAAATAAAGTCTTTGAAAAAAAACTGTGATGCAAGCTCAAAAAAAAAAAGACTTGGGGCATTCTGTGGAGGGCCGTGAACATCAATGGAGTCTCGAGTATTCTGCATTAAATATCTGGATATCTGGGTTTTTATAAGCTGGCAAAATCAGTCATTGGACGTATGTTCACCGGGATAGGCATGTGCTTGGGTAAGGCAGCTCTCTGCAACCGAGGCAAATCCTAAAGTAGCTGAGAGCTGGAAGCTATTTGTGCTATGACACAGTGATAAGGGAAAATGCCAGCAAGAGAGGGGGAAATCGCTGGATTGATGTCACTTTGAAGGTGAAGGAAAATGGCATCTAGTTGACCTTTGTGGAAAGTAGTGATTATTGAAGCATATGCATATAATTATGTCAGTATCTTCCAATTTAATATCTTTAGTGACATAAATTTTATGTTTATTAGAGGAAAACTCCGTGAAGGAAATCTTAAGGCCAGCATTGTTTTCTTTCACAGATTTTTCAATGAATTATTCACTTCAGCAACATGTAAAAGACCATGCTGCCCTTATACTTAAAATTTGATTGAGTAGAAGTGCATCATGATGAACAATATTTGTTTTTCTATTTTGTGAAATTTGGTTCTTAAAGTTCCTTGAAATCTGTAGCAGCAGCATCATACTTTTCCCCACAATGGGGCCTGAAACGTAATCTTTAGGAGTGGAGATGAGGTAATACTAACATCTGGAGTAGAGTGACACAGTAAGGATCAGTGACTCCTACTGGGAAGGCATGTATTTTCCTCACCAACTCACTTGCTTTTCGGCATGGAACATGATAGGTACATGAACACAGTAAATGAACAGAAACTAAGTATGGAACATACAACACTTAAATTCAAATCCTGTGTACGCTAACTGGGCTATACCTTAGTTCATCTCTTTAAGTCTACTATTCCAACCTCCTGACTTTGTAGTGAACCTGGTTTTCAATTTTACATTGGAAATAAATAAAATTAGCAGTACTGTGCCTTTCTGGCCAGGCAAATGAAAGTACCAGCAACCTTATCTGTTGGACTGATGTTCACTCTGCTTAAGAGGGCCGGTCAGGCAGGAGCAGTTTGAGGTAGAGTTAATTAACACGGGCTTGTAAACTTTTGAGAGGTTAGTGAGGAAGGACATAGAAATTTCTCGTCTGGAGGGCACTGAATAGAACAGTTAACAGGCAAATGAGAGTGGCAGTTGATGACCTCTCAATGTTTCTTCCAACCTTAGGATTCTCTTCAACTCTGTCCCAGAAGCGCTGTTTGCTGATGGCAGAACCATTTTATTTCTCTACACCTCATTTCTCTTCCTGATAAATTTGTGAATGTTCTTCTAATACATTTGGTGAAGTGGTTGTAAGGAAACCTATCCCTAAAGATTTTTTTCACCCACAGTTTTGATTCAGCTAAGGTCTATCAGCTGACATTGAAACATCCCCATATTTTCCTAAGGATCTTTCTCAAAAAGTGAGAGAGGATACAAATGTGTGAAGAGCTCATCATTATGGCTTATCAAGGCCATGAACGGAAAGAAAGGAATCGTAAAAGTCAGGCTCTCTGAAAGAAACCAAATATAGTTCACAGTGGATTCCATTATCTTCTCCTTTTCGTTTCAATACATACTTATTTCCAGTATTCAGCAACTACTCCAGTTAGGGCATTCCATTGCCAGGAATGTTCTCCTTGCCATAAGTTATGCAAATCACTCTCATTCAGTATTCTTCAGTTATTTCAGGTCTCATTGATCTTTTTTAACTCACAAATCCAATAGGATTTATAGTTTGCAAAAGATTCTTCTAGTTGTAATTACACAAGGTCAAGTATCTTTCACAAGTGTTTGAATTGTCTTAGTCTATCACCAACACCTAGCTCAGTGTTCTGCCATTAAAAGACCCTAGGTAAATGCCCTCCAAATGCACTGATGCAGTCATGAGTTTTCTAAAGGAATGCTCTGTGTATCTTTAAAGGGCACGATCCAGGACTGGTTAAATATATGCCTCTTAAATCAACATACACCCTTTTAGACTTTTAATCGATTATATTTCTAAGGATTGACTGCAGTTTGCATTGTTCAAAGAGCTTTGGTCTAGATAATTTGGATCAATTATCCTGAAAGTGAAATTGGCAGCCACTGTTTATTTATCTGTGAAGTCAGTGAAAAGGAATTAAAAAAAAAAAAAAACCCTCACAAAAGAATACAGTTTTTCTCTTTAACTTAATCTTAGAAGAGTTCAGAAACAAAATATTGTAAAAATATATTATCTGCTTGTTTAAGAAATATTCTTTGATGCTCTGGGGTTCTAAATAGTAAGCAAAAGCCATTTGTTTAAAACTAAAATCTTGAAGTGAATTAACATAAATGATGTATACATGGACAAGCCACCTCTAAAAGAGAGTTTCTGGTATAATAGTGCATCTCAAAAACATGGTACTACCTACTGAAGTCGAAAAACACGATTGAAGAGACATACCACCTGCAGCATAGTAGTTTCGTGAGAGGAATGACAGGGAAATGAGATTGGGGAAAGTTATAAACGGCAATCTGACTGGATCTGTATGGTTTTATTTAAAAAGAAAGATCTGGAACAAATAAGCCAACAGGGGAACATTTTTAAATGTTGGGTTAATTACCAGATATGGAAACTTACACTTTCCTTGTATTCCTTGTATATGAATGTTTCAAGTTTTTGTTAAGTAAAAAATTTACTTGTATGTTACTTTTCTGTAATCTTCCTGTTATGAAAGATAATGGCTCTATTTCATTGTACACGGACACTTTGATAGTAATCAATTAAATCCTGGGGTGCCTGGGTAGCTAAGTCGGTTAAGCGACCAACTCTTGATTTGAGCTGAAGGGTCCTGAGATCTCCCTCTCCCCCTGCCCCTCCTTCTCTCCACTCTCTCTCTCTCTCTCTCTCTCTCTCTCTCTCTCAAAAAAAGAAAAAGTCAATTAAATCTACCTAATATATATTAAACCCCTAATATATACTTAGTTCCATGATAATAACATAGTCCAGTAACTTACAAATTCCTACATTCAAGAAGTTTATGGGGTAGAAGGAGAATAAATAAATGAAATATATACATAAAAATGACTCAATGTATATTAGGAATATTAAAATCTGGAATAATATTAAAGTTTGGGGTGAGGTGGGAATTTTGGCAAGGATACAAGCTGAAAAAAAGCAACCCAGTACAGATTTGGGAAATAGTGAATCATACAATTTAGTTTAAGTATTGGCTCAGGTGTGGAAACGGGAAGACCCCCCCCCACCTGCCCCCGTCAGCTGTCATGGGTGCTTGGGGCATTAGGCACACTTTTTCCTACAAACGGGTAGAATTAAAAAACTGGCTTCTAACTTCCAAATCACGATAAGAAATAAAAGGAAATTAAAAATTGCTTTCTAATTATTTTTGCTATAAAACATTGTTCTCAGTTAAGGGCGAGCATCATACTCATTCTGGATTTTTTTTTTTTTTTAAAGAGAAATAGGATACAGATGAGTTTGTGGATTAATGGAAGCTACAAGTCAATCAGAAGATACTACAGCTTCCATCCTCTATGCATTAAGTAAATTGGCAATATAACATTTAGGGAAAGTGTTAAAAATGCAAGCGTAAATTAACAAGGAAGCCAATTAATAGCAAATGTTAATATATCACTTTCTGTTCCTGCCAGGAACAAAGTATCAAGAAAGTAGTAGTATAAGGTTTCCAAATGGATAGAAATGAGTGTCTGTACCTTGTAAACATAGATTATGGCTCTGCTCAAACATTCATTTGGTATAGATAAAATTGGAATAAAAATTAGTCAACACATAACAGAGTCAGTCTAATAGAGAAGCTGAGTGCGGATATTCCAGAACCATCTAAAGCACAGCACTGATAAGACATTCTGCAATGATGAATGTTCTGTATTTCACTGTACAATGCTATAGCTAGTAGACACATATGGCTGAGTATTTCAGA
Source organism: Callorhinus ursinus (assembly GCF_003265705.2). Taxonomy (NCBI): domain Eukaryota; kingdom Metazoa; phylum Chordata; class Mammalia; order Carnivora; family Otariidae; genus Callorhinus; species Callorhinus ursinus. The sequence goes on along the minus strand of NW_027397092.1, from coordinate 3,778,194 downwards.
TGTTGCTACTGTGACTGAGGAATAGAACTTTTAACTTTATTTCATTTTAATTGATTAAAATTCAGTCATGTGTAGGGTAGTAGCTTAAATACCGGATCACCCACATCTAGCATTTCCTGTGTTTGTTTCCAAGCAGTTGAATTTTAAAAATTTCCCCATCTTATCATTAATTTCAGGTTTTGCTGAAAGGTGGATTCAGAAGTGATGTGTGTCGTTTCTGACTTGAAGAATAATGAATGCTTCATTTGTAGCCTAAATTCCAGTTTTGTAGATGTTCTTTGGAAGCATACAACTCACTGTATGTAAAGATTTGTAATGTCAGTCAACAATAGCCCAATTGCAGAAAACAGAATAGATGGAATTCCAGAAATTTTGCAGATTAATGCTGTTGTGTTAGAAAGGATTTCTGGCTAGAGTCTGTAACAGGAACTGTGCATTTAAGACTGTTTGATTAGAAATAGTATTAGTAGGTTACCAAAAAGGAATCAAATGATGCCTGGCTAATAAAACAAGGAATAACTAAGATAGAGGGGTTTTTTTCCTTCCTTTCCTTCCTTCCCTTCCTTTCCTTCCTTCCTTCCTTTCCTTCTTTCTTTCTTTCCTTTTTCTTTTTCTTTTCTTTCTTTCTTTTACTAAAATGTTAGTCTGATAGACAGTAACATAAGCTAAAGCTTCTTAGTTTTCCCAGAGCTAGTGAAAAATAATTTAAGGCTTTAAACATATTCTTTATTCATTTATTAAATATACCTTATGGATGTTAATGCATTTTTGTATCACCTGATTAAGCAGAAAAGCAGTACACCATTTCAAATGCCCTGATTGTCTGAAACTTGAAATTGCTCAATAGCTGATGAGCTTTGGAAGGCAGCAAGTGATTTAGTATGACAGTCGCTGAAAGGAACTCATTCAAGATCTGTATCCTAACGTGAACATATAACACATTCCTCCTTATAACACTTTCGGAATCACATATTCTTTTTCCAAAGAATATAAACATGGATCTCAGCTCTAAAGAAAATAAATGAATCGAATCATGCCAATGACCCATACATGAAGCTACTATCAAAACAAATGAGTTTACATCATTGAGGAAAAACATGTACATTCAAATGTATTCAGGAACAGAACATAAGTATAAACAGTATGTGAAAACCAGGGTGTGGATATTCCAGAACCATCAAAAGCAATGTGAGAGATTTATTTTCTTAAGATTAAAAGTAATTGTATAAAATTAATTCTGCTACAGAGCATTTGAACTGCAAAAGCACAAGTATTTTCCAAAGTGCGGACCAGGTATAAATTCTAATTTTATCCTTCTGAGGATAATAAATTGGAAACAACCTAGTGGTATCTTCATACTCATATGGAAGCATTACATATTACACTGCTGAATGAACATTAATAGTGTCAGATATCACTCTCAATTTTAGTTTGTTTTATTTCTTTGACTAGACTAAGATTATGTAGTGTACCCAAAAAGTGGCAATTGACATTCATATTGGTGTGTTTGCATATATATGAGTATGTATGTATTATATGTATATAATTTGAACCATAAAAAACACCCTTTTTACCATATATTTCATACATCTGGGATTGATGGGTAGAAAGGTTAGAAATAAAGTTTTTTTTTAAATTAAACTACTGGAAGATAATTTGCTTTTATGAGAATTTAGAGAAGTAGTTCATTGTATATTACACAGTTCATTAATTTATATGTTGTAATTAATACTAAAAATGTAATATTTTGTTAGCGAAACTTAAACCTGGAAATAGGGCACAAAAAGACTTTATGTTCTTTCAGTGTCATATTAAACTACTCTTTATCAAACTAGGTCATCTGAATTTCTAAGAGAATGTGACTTAGTGGTCTTACTATTTACTCCTAATCAGGACCCAGATTCCACAAAGTTAGAGATTAACTTGAGGAAAATGTATAATAGAAGAGTTTTGTACACTGTTGATGTAATTGATTTCTGTCTTTCAGAGAAGGTAATCCCCAAGGTTATGATTTTAGTAATCGTTTTTAAAATCTAAGCTTTTTCCCAAACTTATTATTTTATATGTGGGTTTTTGGGGTTTTCTTTGGATTTTCTCTTGAATCATTTTTGCATTCTGTTGGTCTTTTGTTAAGGACTCAAACAAAACTTGGACACATGCTCACCGTGGATTTATATGACAATTATGCTTTTAACATTTGTTCCTGATCGCTATTTTGTTGATAAGGTTTTTAAAAGTTAGTAGCGTGCAGCAGAATGCCTGACGATATTTCTCATCTGGAAAAAAAAAAACATAAGGTTATGTGATATTTGAGGCTGAGGTAAGCTAAGAAAGAGTATCATCTCTGTGTGAAATAGCTTATGATTCTCCACACACCATCTGTTCATCACAATCAATGCAATGACCATCAGAAGTAAGAGGAGGCAAATCTGTAAACTTCCAATTTAGTATTAAACCATCATTATCGTTAAGGCAAAATTCATTAAATTATCTGTTGTGCTGAGTCCTAGATGGATCAATTTAGCAACATGGCTCTTGCCTCCTAGGAAAAGACTAATTTAAATAGACACTGGTGATAAATTCAAGGGCAAAATGACATACACAAAAATGTATCACCATGAACAGATTAAATGAGTAAGATGAATGTTTATTTTAAAAATAAAAGAAAATGTTCTGATCTCATTCCAAAGTTAAGGAACACTATGGTTTCTATTCAGTCTCCTGACTGAATTATGAATCCCAAATCTTGGGATTTGAATATGGGCTTTGATTCTGGGTATTTTTGTGATTTTTAAGTTCTAAGTCAGTAGATCAATGGCTCTGGTTGGGAATCTATTAAGTACTGGGTGGGGGAAACCCTAAAAACTGTGAGTTGATATCTGGACTTAAGGAACCCAAATCATGTGTTGTGTGAATCAGTCTTGTCTCAATTATGTTATTATTTTTCTATGCAAACTGCTTGTCAATAGTTGCAAAACTCAACAATAGCCTTTTATTTATTTTTTTATTAACATATAATGTATTATTTGTTTCAGGAGTACAGGTCTGTGATTCATCAGTCTTACACAATTCACAGTGCTCACCATAGCACATACCCTCCCCAGTGTCCATCACCCAGCCACCCTAATCCTCCTACCACCTCCACTCGAGCAATCCTCAGTTTGTTTCCTCAGAGTAAGAGTCTCTTATGGTTTGTCTCCCCCTCTGGTTTCATCTTGTTTCATTTTTCCCTCCCCTCCCCTATGATCCTCTGTCTTTTTCTCAAATTCCTCAAATCAGTGAGATCATATGATACTTGTCTTTCTCTGATTGACTTATTTCGCTTAGCATAATACCCTCTAGTTCCATCCATGTGATTGCAAATGGCAAGATTTCACTTTTTTGATGGCTGCATAATAGTCCCTTGTGTGTGTGTGTGTGTGTGTGTGTGTGTGTGTGTGTGTGTGTGTACCACATCTTCTTTATCCATTCATCTGTTGATGGATATCTAGTCTTTTTCCATAGTTTGACTATTGTGGACATTGCTGCTATAAACATTGGGGTGCATGTGCCCCTTCAGATCACTACATTTGTATCTTTGGGGTAAACTACCCAGTAGTACAATTGCTGGGTCATAGGGTAGCTCTATTTTCAACTGTTTGAGGAACCTCCATACTGTTTTCCAGAGTGGCTGCACCAGCTTGCATTCCCACCGACAGTGTAGGAGGGTTCCCCTTTCTCCACATCCCCGCCAGCATCTGTCGTTTCCTGACTTGTTCATTTTAGCCATTCTGACTGGTGTGAGGTGGTATCTCATTGAGGTCTTGATTTCTATTTCCCTGATGCTGAGTGATGTTGAGCACTCTTTCAAGTGTCTGT